>NC_089811.1:37439721-37604721 GCF_029633855.1 Hoplias malabaricus | reverse complement strand
GCAGCTGCCAGAGTTCTCACTCGGAGCAAAAGAAGAGATCATATCACCCCCATCCTCAAATCCTTACACTGGATACCAGTCTGTTATAGAATAGACTTTAAGGTGTTATTACTGGTTTATAAATGTCTCAATGGGGTAGGACCAGCGTATTTATCAGATCTGCTACAGAGATATGAGCCGAGCAGAGATCTCAGATCTTTAGGAACTAGTCAGTTAGTCCTGCCTCGGGTCAAAACTAAACATGGAGAGGCAGCATTTAGCTACTATGCCACTTTTAAATGGAACCAGCTGTCTGAGAATATTAGAAGTGCCCCAACGTTAGACACATTTAAATCAAGACTTAAAACTCTCTTGTTTGAGCAGGCTTACAGCTCAGTTTAAAATATTCTGCACTTTTCTGTAACAGCATTTTATTTCTTTTATTTCTTTTCATTTATTGTCATTTTAAATTGTTTTAATCATTTTAATCATTTTACTCTTTTTATGTAATTGTCTTATTGGAATTTATGATTTTACTCTGGCTTTTAATGTAATTTCTTTTTCTGTAAAGCACTTTGAATTGCTTCTGTATGAAAGGTGCTCTATAAATAAACTTGCCTTGCCTTGCCTTGCCTAAGTGTTTTGTCCCTTTTTGGTTGCCGTAGGAGCTCCAGTTTGAGAGGCTGACCAGGGAGCTGGAAGCAGAGAGACAGATTGTGGCCAATCAGCTGGAACGATGCAGGCTGGGGGCGGAGTCACCAGGAGCTGCGAGTGGCAGGTAAAGAGCAAAAAAACACACACACACACACTCAGCAGGACTCTGACCAGCAGATGTCCTTTTAAGCACTTGGCTTTCTCCTTTTAATTCACAGATTTGAAAATTAAATGTGGTGGTGCAGCAGGTAGTGTCGCAGTCACACAGCTCCAGGGACCCGGAGGTTGTGGGTTCGATTCCCGCTCCGGGTGACTGTCTGTGAGGAGTGTGGTGTGTTCTCCCTGTGTCTGCGTGGGTTTCCTCCGGGTGACTGTCTGTGAGGAGTGTGGTGTGTTCTCCCTGTGTCTGCGTGGGTTTCCTCCGGGTGACTGTCTGTGAGGAGTGTGGTGTGTTCTCCCTGTGTCTGCGTGGGTTTCCTCCGGGTGACTGTCTGTGAGTAGTGTGGTGTGTTCTCTCTGTGTCTGCGTGGGTTTCCTCCGGGTGCTCCGGTTTCCTCCCACAGTCCAAAAACACACGTTGGTAGGTGGATTGGCGACTCAAAAGTGTCCGTAGGTGTGTGTTAGTGAATGTGTGTGTGTGTGTTGCCCTGTGAAGGACTGGCGCCCCCTCCAGGGTGTATTCCCGCCTTGCGCCCAATGATTCCAGGTAGGCTCTGGACCCACCGCGACCCTGAATTGGATAAGGGTTACAGATAATGAATGAATGACCGTCTTAACGTTGATCTCATGTATTGAGACTTCATCCTACAGTCTCTGTTTACACTCAGTGAAGTCTTGACTAATGGAGTAATAGAAACACTCCAGAATAGCTTCAGAAAGATCAAATGTTTTTGAAGTCAGGTCAAAGGAAATCGATAATAAAAGCTTTCTGTAACTCGAAGAGTTTTGAAAATCTCACTGTTATTTACACGAACGGAGAAGCTTCGATCCACTCTACCTTTGTGTGTGAGGAGAAGAGATGTTTTACTGTCGTGTGTTCTCATGAAAAGGGGACTTTATGCAGTTAAAATATTGCAGTATTCAGTTAAAATAAAGTATTTTGTAGATGAACAATGTTCAGAGACTCTCAGTAGTCAGTTCTAGTCCAGGTCTGTTATCCTGCGGTGGTAATTTCCAGCTTCACTCTCACACACCCATCTATTTGTTTATCCATTTATTATCTGCAGTGGTCCTCTGTGAGCCGTGTGGTGTGTTCAGGATTTGGAGTCAGTTGCTGAACTCTAACTTAACCACAAAACACTCTATACACCATTTTGTATGTGACATGTTTTTGTGATTCGTTCCCGTGTACTCCCTTATCACTCTTCCCAGTTTTCCAGTCGTTCTGCGTCTAATAAATTGTAATGCACACGAGCACGAGCTCCAAAGCACAGGTTAAAACAAAAATCCTTTCCAAAATGAGCACATTTGTAAAAATTACAGTGCTTTTTTTCAGCAGAAGTGGCTTTATTTCCATATACTGCGGCTTACAGTGTGTGCTCTGGCTCATGTATAATTTAGTGTGATTGTAAAGAGTGGTTGAGCTGCTTGTGGATGGTGTGAAATGGTTTGTAGGAGTGTTTTTTAGCCACGCAGCACATTAGCTTATAGGCCTCAGAGCAGCAGGGAAGAACACACCTACTGTCTGTACGCTGATTGCTCTCTTGCTTGATTGTGCGGCCTGTAGCTTCATCGTTGGGTATTTTTGACTGATTTTGTGTGTCGTCGTCACTCACACCCAGCTCAAAGATGTACATCAGACAAAACATAAGGCTGTAATTATGCTGCGTTTGGTAGATTAGTTCACATAGGCTTTTTATAGACGGTCCAGTTAAAACTCAATAAAAGTACATTGCACAGCGTTAGCGACAGTACTCTAGACGTCTTATTATTTATGTTATTCATGTGATATTAACGTGTTCTCCCTGTGTACGCGTGGGTTTCCTCCGGGTGACTGTCTGTGAGGAGTGTGGTGTGTTCTCCCTGTGTCTGCGTGGGTTTCCTCCGGGTGACTGTCTGTGAGGAGTGTGGTGTGTTCTCCCTGTGTCCGCGTGGGTTTCCTCCGGGTGACTGTCTGTGAGGAGTGTGGTGTGTTCTCCCTGTGTCCGCGTGGGTTTCCTCCGGGTGACTGTCTGTGAGGAGTGTGGTGTGTTCTCCCTGTGTCCGCGTGGGTTTCCTCCGGGTGACTGTCTGTGAGGAGTGTGGTGTGTTCTCCCTGTGTCCGCGTGGGTTTCCTCCGGGTGACTGTCTGTGAGGAGTGTGGTGTGTTCTCCCTGTGTCTGCGTGGGTTTCCTCCGGGTGACTGTCTGTGAGGAGTGTGGTGTGTTCTCCCTGTGTCCGCGTGGGTTTCCTCCGGGTGACTGTTTGTGAGGAGTGTGGTGTGTTCAACCTGTGTCCGCGTGGGTTTCCTCCGGGTGACTGTCTGTGAGGAGTGTGGTGTGTTCTCCCTGTGTCCGCGTGGGTTTCCTCCGGGTGACTGTCTGTGAGGAGTGTGGTGTGTTCTCTCTGTGTCTGCGTGGGCATCCTCTGGGTGACTGTCTGTGAGGAGTGTGGTGTCCAAAAACACACGTTGGTAGGTTGATTGGCGACTCAAAAGTGTCCGTAGGTGTGAGTGAACGTGTGAGTGTGTCTGTCGCCCTGTGAAGGACTGGCGCTCTGAACCCTCCGTGACCCTGAATTGGATACAGGTTACAGACAATGGATGGATGTGATATTAACTTAAACTAAACCCTGTCTAGCTCCAGCGGAAAAGCTGAACCAAAACCCAGACTCGGAACATGTTGTAGCAACTGTACATTTTTGATTTGGTTGAGCCATGTCTCTCTTTACGGTACACAGTGAAATGTTTAGTGGATGTGCAGCTGCAGCAGCGTCAGCACGTGTGCTGGTGTCTCACAGCAGAGTGAAAACAGTGTGTAAACGTGTGGATTTGTGGAGCTGTATGAATGTGTGTGTTCTCCTCACAGGAGAGTGCTATTGGCAGCACTGGAGGTTAATGAGATGGAGCAGAAAGGCAAAACCTCATGCAGGCTCTTATCCAGCCCTGGCTATTATTACTGCTTTCAGTCCCTCCACTCTGGGCCACTTGGTTCTGTGCTGTCTCTGGATGATGAAAGTGATTTTTAACATTTCTTTCCCCCTGTACTATTTTTTTTTGCCAAAGCCAGGTTTTCTGCAGGTCAGGGCTGAGCAGCCTCCTCTCATCACAAGAGGTTCAAGGCTGAAGTTTGCTTTGGAGGAGTTGGTCTTAAGCACAGCTCTGGTCAAACACATCCCTCACCTGCTGGGCGCCAGCTGGTGTGTATGAGGCTGCACACTGATGAGTGTGTGTGTGTGTGTGTGTGCGCATGCTTGAACTGAAATAGTCTAAATACGGATGCTGATGACTTATTTGTGGTAACTCCTTAAAATAAAGTCCAGTCAGGTGTGTGGTTTTAATCTTTTAAACCCTAAGAGCTTCTGTGTTGCCCCTCACACTTACAGCAGCACATACGCATTAGTTTAATTATCGAATACTATGTAAGTAGTTCCTACCTTAATATTAATTACAAAAGAAAAAGCCTTGTTTCCCCCATGGCCCTTATATTCATTCATTGTCTATAACCACTTCATCCCTTTCAGGGCAGCGGGGTGTGAAAAGTCTGGCCTGAAATCACTGGTCGTAGGGCAGAAACAAACAATGGATGAGGCGCAAGTCCATCACAGGGCTTCGACCACTCAGTCGCTCACAACTATGGACACTTTTAGGTGTTTTGCGACTGTGGGAGGAAACCCACGCAGACACAGGGAGAACACACCACACTCCTCACAGACGGTCACCCGGAGGAAACCCACGCAGACACAGAGAGAACACACCACACTCCTCACAGACAGTCACCCGGAGGAAACCCACGCAGACACAGAGAGAACACACCACACTCCTCACAGACAGTCACCCGGAGGAAACCCACGCAGACACAGAGAGAACACACCACACTCCTCACAGACAGTCACCCGGAGGAAACCCACGCAGACACAGAGAGAACACACCACACTCCTCACAGACAGCCACCCGGAGGAAACACACACACAGACACAGAGAGAACACACCACACTCCTCACAGACAGTCACCTGGAGGAAACCCACACAGACACAGAGAGAACACACCACACTCCTCACAGACAGTCACCCGGAGGAAACCCACACAGACACAGGGAGAACACACCACACTCCTCACAGACAGTCACCTGGAGGAAACACACACACAGACACAGAGAGAACACACCACACTCCTCACAGACAGTCACCCGGAGGAAACACACACACAGACACAGAGAGAACACACCACACTCCTCACAGACAGTCACCTGGAGGAAACCCACACAGACACAGAGAGAACACACCACACTCCTCACAGACAGTCACCCGGAGGAAACCCACACGGACACAGAGAGAACACACCACACTCCTCACAGACAGTCACCTGGAGGAAACCCACACAGACACAGAGAGAACACACCACACTCCTCACAGACAGTCACCCGGAGGAAACCCACACACACACAGGGAGAACACACCACACTCCTCACAGACAGTCACCCGGAGGAAACCCACACAGACACAGAGAGAACACACCACACTCCTCACAGACAGTCACCCGGAGGAAACCCACACAGACACAGGGAGAACACACCACACTCCTCACAGACAGTCACCCGGAGGAAACCCACGCAGACACAGGGAGAACACACCACTCTCTTCACAGACAGTGGCCCAAGGCGGGTTAGGACACACACACACACACGTGTATATAGAGAGAGGGCTTTAAATTTCAAGACTCTATATTTGAAGCTCACACAAAGGGAAAACACTAAGAATTGTAAGCTCCTTAAAAGTAGTATTGATGGTGGTTGTCATCTGTCGGGACCCAGCATTGTGAGAGCTGAGGGCATTCCGATCGCCCGCATGCTTTTCTGTGAGCCCTCTTATTAAAGCCCTGAACTCCTTCAGCTTCTCCACCTGATCCCCTTCATAGAAAAAAGCTTTGAGGTGCAAGGGGTGGATGGCAAGAAAAGAAGGAACAAACCCTGCCCTTCAAATGTTTGGGGATATGAGGATGTCTTGTAAATGAGCGTCTTTCAATATTTAGTAAATGTTAAAGACTATGTAGCTTTATTTATAGAAAAAAATATATAATGACAGCAGTAGAGTCAATGCTGCCTTAAATAATGCCAAAGCTAACTCATTTATCCCCAAATTATGGCGTGACTCATCAGTACTCAAATACTTCTGGTGTTTAAATAATGTTTGGGCCCAAAAAAATCAGTATCTAGACAATGACCTGAATGTCGTAACAGAGGAAATTCAGATTTGAGAAGAATGCAAACTTTTGATGGCTGCTATAATGTAAGAGAGAACCCAGGATTAAGTTGATAAAGAGATATCGATTGGGTTTGCGAAGGGAAGAGGAAGGGATTGTCAGCACGGAGCTGTAAGTGGCTGATATATGGCGAGGAAGAGCAGATTTGAACGGTGAATATAGAGAAGATAGTCATTGATAGATACGTAGATGAATTAATGACTGCGAGGCTCGGATGGATGGATGGATGGATGGATGGATGGACACAGCGAAATAGAGCGAAGGGTGCATAGATGGATAGAGATAAGAAGAGGAGGATGATTAATAGAGAGTCGGAGAGTGATCACTGGTGTCTCTCTGAGGGACGACTGCTTATTTCTGGATTTCTCTGGACGGCTGTGCAGTGGTCAGCTGGAGTTCTGTGAGGAATAAGAATCAGAGGCAGGTGCTGAACCCTACTGAGAGAATGGCAAAAATAGTCAGCTTCAGAAAAACCCTATTGGCCTCATGATGTATAATAGTTTATATAATATATCATAGTGCGTTGTGTGTTAGTACCGTCCCAAATGACGTAATTCATCCTGATTCTAGAGCTACACTCCTCACTGTCGCCTGGAACCGGCCCGAACTGTTCCTTTAGAGGCTGCTCCGTGACTCGGTGCTGGAGGCAGTGGGGCTTTGAGGAGACTCAGATTCTCCATTTCACAGTGACTTTTCTGGTACAGATTTTACACACTGCCTCGTCTGGCACTTGGTTGAAAGCTGAAATGCATTTGGTTTTGTGACTTTTGACTTCGAGTTTACGACCACGGTGTCCATTTTATGAAACAAAGCCGTTCAGGTGCAGTTCAGATGCCAACAGCTGGGGAAAACCTATTTATTTAACATTCATTACACACACACACACACCCCGAAGTGTAAAACAAGAAAGGCATGTACACGCCGCTGTGCTGGGGGTTCTTGCTCTTCCCTGTGGTTGCCTGGTTAATAACGCAGTATCACAGTGTTGCGGTTGTTGCGACAGTCCTGTTTACAATAAAACATAAAGCAGAAGCATTGACCTTCCTTTGTAACTCGGATCATGGATCGTACGGTGGATCTCTGGTAGCCACCACTGGGAAACACCGCTATGTAAACCCCACAGTCACTGACCCCTCCCCAACCCAGCTTTCAGTTGTGGTTTTCTAAACACATAGAGGACTAATCCACAGAGGAAGACTCAAACATTCAATACATGAGCTCACTTATTACTAAAACACTAAAACACAGAGAGAACACACCACACTCCTCACAGACAGTCACCCGGCGGAAACCCACGCAGACACAGAGAGAACACACCGCACTCCTCACAGACAGTCACCCGGAGGAAACCCACGCAGACACAGGGAGAACACACCACACTCCTCACAGACAGTCACCTGGAGGAAACCCACGCAGACATAGAGAGAACACACTACACTCCTCACAGACAGTCACCCTGAGGAAACCCACACAGACACAGAGAGAACACACTACACTCCTCACAGACAGTCACCTGGAGGAAACCCACACAGACACAGAGAGAACACACTACACTCCTCACAGACAGTCACCCGGAGGCTGCCTGTGAACACCGCTATGTAAACCCCACAATCACTGACCCCTCCCCAACCCAGCTTTCAGTTGTGGTTTTCTAAACACATAGAGGACTAATCCACCGAGGAAGACTCAAACATTCAATACATGAGCTCACTTATTACTAAAACATGAAAAATAAAACTTTTAATATTCATGCATAATTGCTCCTCTTATCCACAAGCGGACACACACATTATCACGCATGCATAATGCAGACGGACACACACGTTCATTCAACCTCATCAGCAAGTTAAGTGGTCGTTCACACCTCTCCTGAACGGTGGTAAATTGCGGTCGTTTCATTCGGGGAGCTCCAGCAGAGCGGGAGATCTTGTGGCCTCCTCTTTTAATTGGCCTCCTCCTCTGTGGCACCCTGATTCGGGAGCAGTAATGCCATAAGCTCATTTGGAAGAGCTGTGACAGCACCTGCATGGCAATAGTGCCCTACTCGGAGGTCACTGGAAAAAAAAAAAAAGACTAGAGCCCAGTCCGAACTTAGTGAAGATTAAACTGAGTAAAATCCACTGTAACATTCAGAGAAATACCCGTCCAAACCGAAAACTAGGAGCTGATCAATGCATCTTCAATGTTAGTGCTTTATTACACTTATAGAGGCAGGATAAACAGATGTTATCCGCAGCCTGTGGCGGGGAAGAGTCCTCTCAGACGTGTTTAGAGTCGATTGTGAACGTTGGGAAACATTTGGACCAAAACACATGCTTCAAAAGAGATTTTGACACATGCTCCAAAAAAGGTTTTTACCTTGTAATTCTTAGTCACAAAAAAAAGTAGTGCATTTGTTTAACTTATATCCCTGAGTTTAACATACTTCAAATACCCACAGTGCAACGTTATTATTGACTGGAGCTAGTGCTGGGCGATATGAGCGTAAATCAGTATCACGATTAATTGTACGTTTATCACGATTACGATTAATGAAGGATTATTTAGTGTGTGTTTATGACCCTCACAGTTCAGTGACGAGGCTTGTGCTGTAAATATGCTCCAGTGTTAAAGCTGGGATAGTTTCTCTAATGTCACTGGGAGCTTGTTCCTCTCTTGTTTTCTGAGCTCTGTTTATATTCGGTGTGTGATTGTGCTTTGGCTGAAACTTTTTTTTCTCAGCGTTTACATTTGACTTCTTTTAGTTCAGCGTCGTCTTAATTACAGTCACAACACAACTCCACACCACAGACGCTGTGTTTCTCTTTGGTACGAGCTCGAGTCGCTCGGTCGGCCTCTGTGTTTAGGTTCTCCTACATGAGGCAGATAGGGGGCAGAGTCACGTGACTACAGAGTGGTAGTGTGGTTTTAAAGGGACAGTACCTGAACACACAGTGGGGACATAACAGAATAAACATAATCGATATAGACAAGATTATGACGAGTAGAAGATC
Organism: Hoplias malabaricus; assembly: GCF_029633855.1. Taxonomy (NCBI): domain Eukaryota; kingdom Metazoa; phylum Chordata; class Actinopteri; order Characiformes; family Erythrinidae; genus Hoplias; species Hoplias malabaricus. The sequence continues at coordinate 37,595,696 of NC_089811.1, read as the reverse complement.
TGAATGTTGATTTCGATTAATTTTCTATTCTAATTGGAACAAACATACTACTCACAGCCACAGATGGAACATTACACTGATTTCAGCAGAATCAAGTGCAAAATATCTTTAGTGGCTGTACACTGGATGATTTCCCCGTTCTGAGATTTAACTCAACCGTTGAGGTTAAAGTTTAGTGATGTGTTAAAACCTAATTGTGCTGAACTCAAACCCTCCAAGAGCAGAACTGAATATCCCTATCTCTATAACAATTACAGATGCATTTTAGAGACGAGAGACAGGATTTACTCCTAATTCTCAGTGGTGCAGGGCTCTAATCTTCAGCACCGTGGGAGGAGTGGATGTGGCATTTTCTTCATTAGAGCAGGGTTTGAGTGGCAGGCCGTTTTGGTGCTATTGTTTGGACTGAAGGCCTTTTTCAGCGTGAAGGAAGAAAGTGTGTGTGTGTGTGTGTGTGTGCTGGGCGCTTGCTGGTCATTGTTGGTGAAGTGTGCTAAGTGAGGGTTTGGTGTGGGTGTGCTGCACGTTGCTTTACTGAACCAAAGAATGAGAAAACACTGAAGGCTTGTGGGAGTGACTGAAAGGTTTAGATTTAGGATATTTTCACTTTCTTAGACTCTCTACTCACTCTCTCTCTCTCTCTCTCTCTACTCTCCTCTCTCTCTTCTCTCTCTCTCTACTCTCCTCTCTCTCTTCTCTCTCTCTCTACTCTCCACTCTCTCTTCTCTCTCTCTCTACTCTCCACTCTCTCTTCTCTCTCTCTCTCTCTCTCTCTACTCTCTCTTCTCTCTCTCTCTCTCTCTCTCTCTCTACTCTCCTCTCTCTCTTCTCTCTCTCTCTACTCTCCACTCTCTTTTCTCTCTCTCTACTCTCCACTCTCTCTTCTCTCTCTCTCTCTACTCTCCACTCTCTCTTCTCTCTCTCTACTCTCCACTCTCTCTTCTCTCTCTCTACTCTCCACTCTCTCTTCTCTCTCTCTCTCTCTCTACTCTCTCTCTCTACTCTCTACTCTCCACTCTCTCTCTCTACTCTCTACTCTCCTCTCTCTTTCTCCTCTTTCCTCTCTCTCTTTCTCTCTCTTTCTCTCCTCTCTCTCTCTCTCTTTCTACTCTCCACTCTCTCTCTCTACTCCACTCTCTCTTTCTACTCTCCACTCTCTCTCTTTCTCTCTCTACTCCACTCTCTCTTTCTCCTCTCTCTCTCTACTCTCCTCTCTCTCTCTCTTTCCCATTAGTCTTTTATGCCTTTCTTCCTTCGCCCACTCTACTTTCTTTCACTCCCTTTCTTTTATTCAGTCTTTCTCATTTTCTCTCTCTCTCTCTCTCTCGCTCCTTCTCGCTCTCGCCCCTTCTCACACTCTCTCTCTCTCTCTCTCTCTCTCTCTCTCTCTTGTCCTCCTCTGTATATATATGTATTTTCTTTCTTTACCTGACACAGCAATTTCCTTGTGCATTTTCATCTCCTCCTTCTTCCCACGTCTCTTGCCCTCTGACTCGGCCCTTCATCTCCCCCCGTTTCCCATGATGCTCTGTGTTTGTCTGCTGTGTGTGACCTGCCTTAGCCTCGGCCAGTCTGGATCAATCGGCCATTTCTCAGAGCGGACACAGAGCTGTTCAGTGTGGGTGAAGGATGTGTGTTGAATGTGTCAGTGCTCTTTGCTCGGAGTGTGTAAGACTAGACTTTACGTTTATTACCAGAGTCTCATTAGTGTTGTTTTGTTCAGGATCGGTAGATTTTATGGAAGCTTTAACTCAGCCCTGGATCCATACCATATACGACAAACTGTTTTTCTGACCTTCCTTCTCTCTCTAGGTCTGTGTTTTTTTTTTGTTTTTGTTTTTTTTTTGTTTTTTTTTTTGTCTTTGTCTCTCAGTGGATATAAAGCAGCAGGAGCAAGTGGGGGAGGGCTCAGGTCTCTGGGCATGGGCCTCTGGAGCAGAACGGTCAGAAATAGCGTGAAATGATGGATGTTCAGAGAAAGTGAGGGACATTCTCTTATTCAGGCAATGAGACCTGCATTTTTGAGACCTTTCTCAGTCCACGCCTGAAGTGCCCTCGAGCAAGGCACCTACCCCCGACTGCTCCCGGGTCACTGGGGATGTCTGGTTGAGTTTACATGCCTCATGTTTACTTATCTCACACTCAGAGTGTGTTTACTTCACTCACAGGCTCTCAGTGTGTGTACTCAGCTCAGTCAGTTTACTTGACTCTTAATTGTGTGGCCTGTAGTCCTTTTCTTTCGGAGCATGACCTCATCAATCAGCAAAGGTAGATGCTGCAGTAGGAAATTGTGTATTGTCGTTACAAAATTAAATATTCATTCATTCATTCATTATCTGTAACCGCTTATCTCAGTCAGGGTCGCGGTGGGTCCAGAGCCTACCTGGAATCATTGGGCGCAAGGCGGGAACACACCCTGGAGGAGGCGCCAGTCCTTCACAGGGCAACACAGACACACACACACATTCACTCACACACTCACACCTACAGACACTTTTGAGTCGCCAATCCACCTACCAACGTGTGTTTTTGGACTGTGGGAGGAAACCGGAGCACCCGGAGGAAACCCACACAGACACAGAGAGAACACACCACACTCCTCACAGACAGTCACCCGGAGGAAACCCACGCAGACACAGGGAGAACACACCACACTCCTCACAGACAGTCACCCGGAGGAAACCCACACAGACACAGAGAGAACACACCACACTCCTCACAGACAGTCACCCGGAGGAAACCCACGCAGACACGGGGAGAACACACCAACTCCTCAGAGACAGTCACCCGGAGGAAACCCACGCAGACACAGGGAGAACACACCACACTCCTCACAGACAGTCACCCGGAGGAAACCCACACAGACACAGAGAGAACACACCACACTCCTCACAGACAGTCACCCGGAGGAAACCCACGCAGACACAGGGAGAACACACCACACTTCTCATAGACAGTCACCCGGAGGAAACCCACGCAGACACAGGGAGAACACACCACACTTCTCATAGACAGTCACCCGGAGGAAACCCACGCAGACACAGGGAGAACACACCACACTCCTCACAGACAGTCACCCGGAGGAAACCCACACAGACACAGAGAGAACACACCACACTCCTCACAGACAGTCACCCGGAGGAAACCCACGCAGACACGGGGAGAACACACCAACTCCTCAGAGACAGTCACCCGGAGGAAACCCACGCAGACACAGGGAGAACACACCACACTCCTCACAGACAGTCACCCGGAGGAAACCCACACAGACACAGAGAGAACACACCACACTCCTCACAGACAGTCACCCGGAGGAAACCCACGCAGACACAGGGAGAACACACCACACTTCTCATAGACAGTCACCCGGAGGAAACCCACGCAGACACGGGGAGAACACACCAACTCCTGACGCAGTGTTAATAGTTTTAGTTATATGTCATTATCAGCTCAGGGTTGTGACAGACTTTACTGGCCTCTGCACTGACAGTGTATGTAAATGGTATTGTGTATTCACTCAAAATTCCCATATTGCTGAATCACCTAATTAAAATGGTAAGAGTCACGCTGCTGATTAGAAAAAGATTACTCTCTGCTCTCTGTTCTCACCCAGCCATTACCTCACCACTGACCGAACTGAGTTCTCACCTGTACATTGTGTGTGATTATTACTGCTGTGTCTGAGTGTGACCGTGAGCAGAGAGCTGGAGAAGGCAGATTCTTTTTATTTCAGCTCGTCATGTGCCATTCTTTTGGTCGTTATCAACTTCCCTCTCAGGGTTTATATTCATTTTAATGGAATCTTATTTTCCTCCTAGATATTTTAGATATAGAATTCAACATTGTCATTTGTATTGACTGTAACTTCTGAACGTACGCCATGAAACTAATTCTGAAGGCACTTTGTTCATTGTTGTGGAGCAGCAAATAGCTGTAATAACCTTGAATATTTTTATTGGGGAAGCTGTCACTGTCTCTTGCCTAATAGTATGTGCATCTTTAATGTGTTCCTTTCTTTTATGATTGTTTTTCTTTCTTTTTTTCCAGTTCTTCTGAGAAATCTCTTCCCTGGAGATCTGCAGGTAAGACGGGTTCTTTTAACACAAGCTGTATTACGCATTCAACTTCAGTTCCCACACTGTATAATAAATCATTATGCTATTCTCTTTATTGAGAGGGGCTTGTGTTTAGAGTGCAGTATACGGAGCAAACTTTATCTGCTTTTCTTATTGTTGACGTAATCTGAAAAACACAAGCAACCGTTTAAACTTATTTTCGTGAGGAATGTAGTAACAGGCTTAGATTAATATTTTACATTAGCCTCTATTACAAATGATTTTCCAAGAGCAGTGATATGTGTGTCCTTTACTGTTGGTGTACACAGGCTTTATTCACCTATTAATGTTATCCCACTATTTTCAACATGCATCTGTCCTTAGCCTAAAGAGAGCTGTCTCTGTTATCTTTTAATTGACTGTCCACAAATGTCTGTTCAAAACTTATCACGATCTCACTCTCGGCATCAGCTTCATGGCTGAGTTACAGGACTAAATGCTTCATTTCATGGTTGATCTTTCATTTGATGAGCTGCTCTGAAGTACAGAGACATTCGACTCTGTGCAGGACATGATTTAATCAGTAAAGGCATCACAAGGTTCACTTAATTTACATTAACGTTACAGAGAAAAGCCAGGAGAAAGGAGGTTTCCGTCTTGACGTGTCAGAATGGAGAGAACAGAGTAGGAACTGTGTGTAAAAGAATAAAGAAGCCCTGGTATTGATTGATAGCCAAACGCAGACTGGTGCTAAATAGAATTTTATCTCAGACAACTGTAAATTAATTATAACAGGGACTTTGGGATATTAGCGTTCGTTGCAAATCATTACCTCAATTTGGCCTTGAATTGTATTACGCACTGGTGCCGATCTAAAGCGGTGACTGATACATCTCTTAAATCATTATCGTATCCTCTCCAAAATCACCCCAGTAAGATTTTACGATGCTCATACGGCACTGGCTCTTAGGGATGGGCGGTATCCACACTTTTCCTACCGACATACGGTCTCTAAATGTTATCGGGGTGTATGGTGTTACTGTGGGGAGTGGGGGGTGCACTGAGCCTTACATCTGTGAGCACAAAGTCTAGTGAAGTGTTCTCTGAGTGTTTGTGCTGTGCAGTTCATCTCATGTTGTAGAGCAAATTTCAGCCACTGGTTTTAGCTCACCACAGCACATTTTCCAGTGAACTGAGGCTCAAATCACACATAATCAGAGATAAAGCCTCATAGCTGTGAGCACAAAGTCTAGTGAAGGGTTCTCTGAGTGTTTGTGCTGTGCAGTTTAGCTCAGCATAGTCCGACAGTACACAGTCAGTGAGCTCCCACAGCGCCCCCTCCCTATGACTCACTTAAATGCACACAGATGTTTGGTCATGTTCTTAAAGACACAGAAAAGAAATTTGACACAGCACACACACGTCATTAATACCGCCCTCATTTCAAGATACTGTCCACATTTTTAAATACAGCAGTATACGTCATGATCGTTATACCGCCCTGTGTTCTTATGTTCCCGACTTTTTGGGAAACTTCATCAGTCGCAGCCCAGGTATTGTTCCGTTTAAAAGTACACACCTAGCCAAGTAAGAGTCCAAACCCCAAATGTGTTCTTGCTCCACCCGGAATATCGAGGATGCACTGGGATGTGATTTCTGTAGACTTGAGAATGTCCGATATCCCAAAATGCATTTTGTACCAAACTAAGCGCAATGGCTTTTTCCTGCCACTGAGACGGCGACTCCTCCAGTACGCTGGTGTTACAATTACAGAACGACCACAACGTCCTCGGGAGTTTATACTCGTGTGGAGATCGCCATGTTTGTACTCCCAAGTATGGCAGTTCAAACATGACATACTTTCTATTGAGAAAAGGCCTTTGTTCTGGAATGTTCTCCCTTAAATAACTCTGTTCAACTATGTTTTCCTCCTCACAGTTCTACTTTTCTCCCTCTGTCTACACTGATTTTAATATTCCACCTCCATTTACACTGTTCTGTCCAATCACACATTTCTAGAAGGTTCTCCCTTCTTTAACACAGACCTACACTGTGTCTGAAACTGTGCCGAGTTCAGTATATAGTGCGCTATTTGTTTGTAGTGTCCAAAAACATAGTGGGCAAATTTCAGTGCACTCAAACAATCCCACAATGCACCCAAAAGGTAGTGTACAATCCATGTACAGTAGCTGAGATGAGTGTTATAGCGCATACCCATAATGCCCTGTTTAGTAAAAGACAGCATGAGTTAGTGTCTGAAATCGCTCACTACCCTCCTGAATTCAGTTCTCTGTAATAGTACACTATAGTGAGTAACAGAGGGAATAGTGAATAGTGAACCACTTCTGACACAGGATTAGAAGCTGTTCCATTAATTGATGCTGTTCTAGAATGTTCCCTCCCCTCACACTGTGCTAGAGTGCTCAAACCCTGATCCCTTGATTGTATAATGATCTCCATTCACACTACAATGTTCTCACTCCATTCCGCTCTGTTCTAGAATCACTCTTAAATCACACTCTTCTGGAATGCACCCCCTTCACTGTTCTTCACAAATGAAGAATTTCTCACTCCAGCTCATAATGTTTTAGATAGTTCGCTTTGAAATCACATGGTTCTAGAAAGTTCTCTCTCAATCACATGGTTCTAGATTGGTTTCCCATCAGTTAATGCTGTTCAAGAATCTAGAGCGTTCTCACTCCAAAAACACTTATTATGCTGTGTCTAAAATGGCTCCCTGTTCACTATTGCCGATATTGCTCACTAGGATATGCACTACTGTAGGGAACTGAGTTCAGGAGGCTGGTGGACATTTTTACCAGACAAGGCAGTGGTTTATGGGTATCCAGTATCCTCTAGTGTACATGGGTTGTACACTACTTTTTGCCATACATTGTTCGATTGTGAACATTTTTCATGTTTTCAGACAATGTTACAAAATGGCAGAACCCCAAAATACTGCACTATAGTGAATAGGGCACAGTAGGGCGTAGGAGTGAGTTTGATATTGGGGCGTGTTTGCTGAGTCAAAACCCAGCCCATTCCCAAAATATTAGCTATAATCTGCTTCCTGTAGATAAGGCAGTAAAATACTCCGTTTATATTTGATTAACGTTAGAGATTGAGGCTGTGTCCCAAACCACACACTATGGAGCTTTGCACACTACACCACAGAGAGCACTGCTGAGGGTGGTATGTTATTATTTTCACACTATTCAGAGCAGCAGTGTGCGGATTGGGACACGGCCGGAGCTAATGTTAACTTGCTGCTTGTTTAGAGCTCTTTCTCACGCCCTGAACACAGCTGATATTAACATTAACTCTCAGATCCTCCTCTGTTTCCCTAACAGTTAAATACAGGCCTCTTTTATAACTGTAATTATCCCTCACTGTTATCTGTTGTGCTCTCGTCACTGACCTCAGCCCAGAGCTGGTCAACACTAACTTTATAAACCAGACTCTGCCGGTGAAGCGGAGGTGAAGCTGATGATTGGAGCAGATTTATATTTGAACAGGTGCCTTAACGAAGGCTGAAAGAAGACCACCCTGTGTCTGACTCACCGCCAAAGTGTGTTAACCTCGATGGCCCCCATCCCCCGCGGTTCCTACACCAATGCGTCCAGTCACAAAATTCTAGAATATTCTTCCTCTAATCCCATGGTCCTTGAATGTTTAATTATTCCATACACAGCTTCGCAGTAGAGAAACACTTTAAAGTAGTAATCATTTAGTTAAACACTGAATAATAAGAAGCCAGCCCCTGAGGTGTTCCTTAGTGATCAGTGTAGTAGTTTCGGTGAGTTTGTTTTTCAGGGTGTGTTTGCTGTGGAATCAATTGGTTATGTGAATAACACATGAAAGAACAGAGTAAATCCTGCTTTTCCGTTTCCTCATTGCAGAGTCTGTGTGTGTCCGGGCAGTTCTGAACATTAAGGTTTATCCAGTCCAGCCTGGCAGCGGCGGAGCAGGATGACGGACCGAGGGCCATTAGCTGTGTATTTATGATGTCTGAATATGGCTCGAGGGGGATTTGTAGTGTCCTGATGGTGATGAACTCTTGTTATAGAGTTATGCTTGATCACTGTTCAGCACATGAGCCACATACACAGAGCTCATAAACGCCGGCCAATTATAGGGGATTTCATTATAATTTTTTATGCCTGATGCTTATATCAATAATTCAGGTTGCCATCGGGATGCATTTTTCATGAGGTTTTTTAAACACAGCGGAGAACTGTCGAGAGTAAGGGTTAGCACTCTTTAAAGATTTACGCGTGTATGGCCGGTTTGCGATTATTGCCCGTTGGGCAGAGTAATGGCCTGTGTGGTGTTTAAAGCACATCCCAGGCCTGGGCTTAGTCTTGTCCAGGCTGAGAGAGATGGAGCTGTGTGCAAAGCTGCAGGGGAAGCCTCCTCTCAGATCGTCAGGGCCCTCTCGGACACACCGTCAACAGATCAGTGCAAACTGCTGCAGAAACACAAACACACAGCTTCTCATCCATATCTAAAGTGAAAATGAATGAGTGAGGACTCCATGGCACATTACAGCTGCTCAGCCCAGAATGGCAAGGTCCTCAATGCTCACACAGACTCGTGCTCAGATGGAAAATGCCCAGAGATTGCACTGTTTTGTGTTTTTTTTTTATGTATGTTTTTATTTTATTTTATTTTTTTGGGCTAATCGTGACTCATTAGCTGTCCAGTCTGCATCCACAGGGCCGTGAGAGGGATTTGGAGACATCATCACACTTTAATGAGGGGGTTTGAGCTGCTGTTGGATCAGACTTCAAGTGTTTTTGGTTTTTCTCACAGATGAGGAGAGCAGCCGGGTCGTAAGAGCACAGTAGTACAGCACACTGACGGACGTTGTTGTCAGAATAGAACTGCTACTTTACAGTAGAAGAAAAACAGGGACGTAACGTTTGACAAAGGAGTCATGTACAGATCTGAACAGTTGTCATAAGAAGGTATACGCTGCTGGGGCTAATTGTAGCCCCCCAGACTAAGTTCACGTAGTTTTAATAATGTTAGAATAAACAGACTTGCAGAATGTGGCTCAAGAAGAATCGTTTCTGATCATTTTCCAGTTTTTACGTGACGTTTTCTGTACAATTCCGAATATAAACAAGCTGAAATATTTTAGGTGCATCCTCTTTTTTTTGACAGCCTTCAGTCATTTTGGAGCAGGAGTCTATCAGCGTGACACATTCGATGTGGCAGTCTTTGCCCACTCTTCCTTGCAAATGCACTCCACATCTGTCAGACTGTGAGGGCATCTCCTGTGTACATCCCTCTTCGTCTCATCCCTGCCCCTAGATTGTCATTTGGATTCAGAACCAGGGTCTGGCTGGGCCTTTTCAAAACGGATCATCTTCTGATGAAGCCATAGTTTGGTTGATGTGGAGCTTTGGGTCATTGTCCTGCTGCAAGTTGACGTTCCTCTTCGTCTTTAGCTTTTTATTAGAGGCCTGAAGGGTTTGTGGCAGATTTGTTGATCATACTTCCCTCCACCACCTGGACTAAAGCCCCAGCTGGAAGAAGAACAGCCCCAAAGCACCATGCTGCCACCACCATGCTTCACTGTGGGTATGGTGGGGTTTTGGGGATTGCACAGTGATATTATGTATGTATTTTTTTTGAGCCAAATATACCTTTTGGAATTCTGGGCAAAAAAGTTCAAACTTTGGTCTCATCAAACCATTAAATGTTGTCCAACATGATTTTTTGCAGACTTTATGTACGTTTTCGCTCGGATGTCTTTCTAAGAAAATGCTTCTGACTCCACACTTTAATGTTGCCGTAGGCCTCTTAGTTATAGTTAGTTATCGTTACACTTATATAGCACCTTTCTAGATACCCAAGGATGCTTTACACTGCTCAGAACGCTCAATTCACACACTGGCGAGAAGCGGCAGCCAAACGCGCACAGCGTACTCTCAACCAGAAACGACCGTCCACCTGGAGGACTGCATCGGGCACTAGGGCCTCACCCAGGACAGAGCGCCAATCCATATCTGGGCTCACACACATTCACTCACACATACACACTCATTAACTCACAATTATTACAGAAGCCAATTCACCTACCTCCATGTTTTTGGACTGTGGGAGGAAACCGGAGACCCCGGAGGAAACCCACGCAGACACGGGGAGAACATGGAAACTCCACCCAGATGGGACTTGAACCCAAGATCCCAGTGCTGGGAGGCGAACGTGCTAACCACCAAGCCACCGTGCCGCCAATCATCCGTTTTTGGAGGGGGGGCTTCGCCTTCTTGGTAAAATCACTGTTCTTCCGTATTTTATCCACTTGTTGATGAGTCTCTGTGCTCCGTGGTGCTTCTAATGCCTTGGATGTTTGTGTACCCTTCTCCTGACTGATATGTTTCATGGTTCGTAAGCTGTTTGAGGGCATTGGCTTTTGCAGAAAGATGCAAATAAGGCAATGTTAGTGGACAGCTAATCTAAATAAGGCTTATCAGTTTTATTTATTTGAATGCAGGGGTGTACTGAGGAATATAAAACACAAGTTTGAATGTGGTTAACTCTGAGCACAGTCTATACACAGATACTGCACACTTACGCAAACATTTTTTTTTTTGTTTAGTTTTGTTTCCCAGTCTTTTCAGTGGAATTGCACATATACGTCGGTAACAACAGGGTGAATAAATCTAAAATGATGTATCTTTGTCTAATTTGTTTACATCACAAGAACGTGGCACTATAAAAGAGGTGTGCACGGTTTTATATCCACTGTAGCGACTCGAGGAGCCGAGTTAAAGTGCTCTCGTGTGTTTCCTGTTGGCTATTCTATATCTGCATGTGAAGAGAGACCAGCTCTGAACCTGGCAGCGGTGTGACTGTTTGTTTGTTTGTGTTTATTTGTCGTAGATGCATCAACCTCAGCTGATGCCAAGTCTCGGATGACAGACGGCTCCCAGTCGCCCCCGTTCCGAGTGAGGGCCGAAGCAGAACAACTGTCTTTGTGTTCGCCTGAGCACAGCTCACTGCTCGAAAGTGAGGGTCCATCCGCAAACGCACCACCGCAGAAAGGGGAAATGACATTAATTAAATGAGCAGTTATAAGTCCCTCAAACTGTGGATGATCTGGATAAATGCTTTTTACATTATATATAATCATGGTTTCTCTGATTACATCCTCTTTAAAAAAGCCAAATCCACTTCATGCTGCAGAGGAGTTCTTTTTTATTTTTTGTCCTGCCGTAAACTCCTTGTTCTAAGACGTTTTTCAGCCTTAAAAACAGTTCGCTGAAACTGCTAGCTGTCCTGAGTGAATGGATTTCTTTTCCCTCTCCACTAGCACCCGTAGAAGTAGCAGTTTAAAGTCTTTGTACAGTGTTCATAGGTGTTGCTGCTAAATCCACAATGGAAAAACTTAATGGCTTAATAATTTTTACTGAAAATGACTAAAACACTTATTGCACACACCAGGAAAGCACTACCTTTGTTTTTACCTGTGTGTTTACCGTTCCTGATAAACAGAGATAATTTGAAGGTAGCCTTGAAAGTGGAGATTCAGCTTCAGCCACTTCAGATTGTTGCTGTGATCTTTTCAAGTCCCTGTCATCAGTGTTGAAGAGTCTTCTAATACGAGGACTGACTGAATTATAGCTAAAACACTGGTATCTTTTCAAATATAGGACTTTGAAAGACAGTCGTGCTATCTGTTAAAATGTAAACATGTGCTACAGAACTCTGTGATCTAAATATACATGGGATAATCACTCTCTCTCTCTCTCTCTCTCTCTCTCTCTCTCAGGGTCTGTAGGGAACTCCCGCAGTTCCACGCAGATGAACTCATACTCAGACAGTGGTTACCAGGATGCAGGCAGCTACTACAGTGGTCAGAACATGGGGAAAGTGGAGGTGCGTCTGCAGCACTCCTTCCCAGGATCCAACAATGTCACCAGTGGGACACTCATGAGGAACTCCAGAGCAGAAGGACAGACTTCTGGACAGGTCAGTACATTTAAATACAACTGAGTAAATATCGAAGAGGACACCAGCAGTGGAGAATTAGTATGTAAGCTGATGCTTGCTGTTGGGCATAGTGCCAACTGTCTCAGATTATCTCATTCTATGTGCAGTGATTTCTGTGTAGATTAGACACACGGAGTGCACATTAAAGCAGCTGAATACACGAATTAGAAGGAATGTCGGGATACTATCGGACGTAAAAGGGTTGTATAGTAGGTACGGAGGCTTGTACTCTGCTGTAGTTTAGTTTAGTTGTGACTGTCCCTGCACAAAGAGAAACAAACACTCTAAACAGACGAGCCTTGTACTGGAAATTAGGATAGATCTGAAACATGTCCAAGACTCCCTCTTTGTTCCTCACACCCTTTGCTTTTTATCCGATTGCACAGAGTGTGTGGTATAATGATGCTAGGCCACAGGGAAAGTGGGGTTATTATCCTACTGACAACACATAACCAGTGTGCTCTCAGATACTGCAGTCCTCTCGAGCCAGATTGACCCATAACTCCTCTCTGCGCGAGGGGAATATGGACGCATCTTTTTTTGTTGTTTGTTTTTTTGCAGCTCCGGGCTACAAAGAAGAAAAAGCTTTTTGTTATTACTTTGTTTGTTACCAGACCTTAGCCTGCCTCTGTAGGCCCATTCTCGGGAAGATGTTTGCCAGCTCTCCATGTATCTACACTTTGATCTAGTTTTGGGAACATTTCTGAGAGAATTTGATTGCATTCCGAACCTAGTTCAGTATTGAAGTCAAGGTGATTAGTTCTGGATCATAAACGGCACAGTAACTAATCCCAAAGTTACTGAATAGAGCGCTGTCACTACATAGAATAGTGCATGGTCTGAGTGCAGTACACTGTAAAAAATGTCTGTAAAAAAACATAAATTTTTACATCTCTTTACTGTAAAAAAAAAAAAAAAATACATTATTCGTATACGTTAAATACACAAACTATTAGGGGGCGGTACAAATGTCTAAGGACTGGGAGGAGCTGAGACTCATTAGGGAGCTCCCAGCATGCCTTGCTGCTCCATTTTGTTTTCTGTGATTTTCAGAGTTTCTTTGTTTTCCTCAAGTCTTTGAGACTTTTTGATTTTGGGTTGCATTGGGGTGATTTGTGTGTGTGTGTGTGTGTGTGTTGCTGTGCATGTTGTGACAAGATGTGTGTTGTTCAGGAACATTCACAATCAGCTTGTGCACCAAGTGCTGGAGTGTGGCGCCCAGATGCCGCACATTTCTTTGCTCCTTTCGGCAAAACCTCCTTTTAAAGGCTGACTATAGGATGCCACAATTTTTGTTGTCACACTGTTTACCTGTTAGTTTTATGGCAAAACAATATTTCTTTGTTATGTAAATACTATGGGTTTTTACGGGGTGTATCTGTTTTTTAACAGAAAAGTACTGTAAACAAAACCGTTATTGAATGTAAAATGTACAATTTCCAAAAATGGCAACCACAGCTGCTGTTTTTACTGTAATTTTTACAGATTCTTTTGTTTACAGTGTAGAATTAGTTTTTATAGTCAGTGAGGTGCACTATATAGGGAGTAGGGCACTATTTGGAACAGAGCCAACATTTTCAAGACATGAGAAACTGGACAATTGGATTCTGGGACAATAATGTCCATCGTTACCGTATACCATACCATACATAATGTGTTAATACACTCAGACATTTCTAACTATGCTACACACTCAAACACTGGTTAAAATAAGCATTAACTGCACAGTTGAGATGCAGCTTAAATATACGTAGCAGCAGCAAACAATATTTTCTCTGTGTCTTTGTCCAGATGACAGGTGGTGGTGTGGCCGTCCCCGGGCGAGCGATGAGGAGGGTGAGCTCCGTTTCGTCTCGGACTCAGTCTCCTGCGTACAGCAGCAGCGTGTCTCCGTCTCGCGGGTCACTCAGAGCGTCTCCTGGCAGTGCGTATGGCTCTCCTGTGGTGACGGAGCCCAAGCCTCTCTCCAGCATCTTTTCCAGCACCACGCTGCCCGGCGTCTCCACGCAGAGAAACTCCCCAGCCGCGCTGCGCAGAATGGGCTCGGCCAACTCTCGGTCCGGCAGCGGCAGCCGGACTACCTCACCCTTCTCGGCTCGTGGGGCGGAGGGCCAGGGGGCGTCTGGTTCTTCTCCTGTCCGCTCCGGAATGACCGCTGTGCCCCAGCATCATGGATCCACTCTGCCCAGGACACTACTGCACGAAGGCTCCGATCCGTACAGCACACACTCGTATGAGATCTACGAGAGGATGGTGCCACGACCCGACAGCCTCTCAGGTCAGTAGTATTGCCCTTCCCTGTGTGTGTGTGTGTGTGTGTGTGTGTGTGTGTGTGTGTGTGTGTGTGTGTGTGTGTGTGTGTGTGTGTGTTAGGTTTCAGGGCATTTGATTTCAGTGGGTTTAGATTTATAAGTGTGTATGATCCTGTTTCCTGGTGTGTTTGAGGCTCCGCCTCCTGCATGGTGTCTAGGTACAGAGGGCATGGGCTCAGTGTAACACACTTGCTCTTGTGTTCAGGTCTAAACCCAGAGAGCCACAAAAACCTAAACAGGCTCAAGCACGTCCTGCTACAGTTCCACTGTCGTTCACTCAGACGTTCACGTTCACAGGAGTCCTGCTGATTCACCAACACACAGCTGTCAGAACACACCTACATTCACTCTCTCCCTCCCTCCCTCCCTTTTTCTGCCTCTATTCATCCTTTTTTCTTTAGGTGTCCCCCTCCTCCTCAGTTCAAATCTAATAAGCTTTATTGGTATGACCACGTACATACAGTTTTGCCAAAGCATTAATACAACAATATTGATTATTAAAAAAGAAAATAATAATTAATAAATAATAACAAATAAACAATACAAATAATAATGATTACGTTGATAAAACAGCAGTCTTAAGAACAGCGGGAGTCAAGGAACATGTTAAACATTAAAAGAAGTAAAAAATGTATAACATTTGAACCTAAATGAACAAACAGGGCACGTTTTTTTGTCTGTGTGTATATGTATTTATATATGTGTGTCTCTATCTCCTTTCTCTCTTCTTTCTCTCTCTGTCTCCTTTCTCTGTCTCCTTTCTCTCTCGCTCTCTCTCTCTTTCTCTCTCTCTCTTGCACTCTCTCTCTGTCTCTCTTTTCTCTCTCTCTCTCTGCCTCTGTCTCCTTTCTCTCTCTCTCTCTCTCTCTCTCTCTGTCTCTCTCTTGCACTCTCTCTCTGTCTCTCTTTTCTCTCTCTCTCTCTGCCTCTGTCTCCTTTCTCTCTCTCTCTCTCTCTCTCTCTGTCTCTCTCTTGCGCTCTCTCTCTGCCTCTGTCTCCTTTCTCTCTCGCTCTCTCTCTGTCTCTCTTTTCTCTCTCTCTCTCTCTCTCTGCCTCTGTCTCCTCTCTCTCTCTCTCTCTCTCTCTCTCTCTCTCTCTCTCTTGCGCTCTCTCTCTGCCTCTGTCTCCTTTCTCTCTCTCTCTCTCTCTGTCTTCTGTCTCTCTCTCACTCTCTTTTGCTCTCTCTCTCTCCCCCTGTCTCCTTTCTCTCTCTCTCTCTCTCTCTCTTTTGCTCTCTCTCTCTGTCTGTCTCTGTTTCTCTCTCTCTCTCTTTCTCTCTCTGTCTCGCTGTCTCCCGCATATTCTTTGTGATAGTTTCTGGCCTGGCATCTCTACATCTTGGCTCTGTTATTTTTCGCTGCCTGACTGACAGTAGAGTCAGAATTAATGACAGCCTTTTCATGTAGAACACAGGCTGTGAGAAATAAGAAAACAGATACGCTCTTCATAAATTACCACAAGAGACTGCTGGGCTTTCAGAGGCAGATATCTCCGTCATAAAACCAAAGTATACGCCATAAACTATAGACTATAAAATGTGCATTTAGGCCGAGGGCACGGATTTCTCTGAGCCTGGGGAGCTCTGAGCTTTATTCCATTTTCCCGGTCATAGTTAATTGTTATCGTTGAATGAGTAAGGAGTTAAAAGTGTGTGACGTGGGGAGGATGGAGGGAGTAGGAGGACAACAGCAGCCTGATGCCTCTTAGGGGTAATTTATCTGTAAGCGCTGATGGATGGATCTGTTGTGGTTTCTCAGTGTGGGCGTCTACAGAGTTTTTTACTCTGACATTTGAAAAGCTCATGGAAATGAATTTTCTGTGATGGGGCGACACTCCTGCCTGTCCTTATCTATCTCTCTCTCACTGCCTCTCTTTTCTTCAGAGCCAATAGAAGTGTGATTTAAAGCAGCCGTGCACTAGGTCGCGCCGACACACAAATCTCGGCCGTGATGTTCCTCTTGCTTTCGGGAGCCTCTGGCTCTTTGACTCATTGGAGCGATCGGTGGTCATGGTGATGAGCTCTTTCACATGGTGATGGCCCACACAAGGAGATGTTTCAGCCCCCGGGAATGATCTGCATCTGCTTTAGAGTAGACTTACAGAGGAAATCAAATATTAACATTAATCTAAGTGCCATCCACAAATGCACTACAAATCCCAGCATGCATTAGCACAGGTCAGTGGAGCAGGGAACACACTGGTGGCTGTTTTCACAATAAAACCACTGCTAATAGCTAATAAAGTCATGTTAATGGTAATATGTTCGTGTTTGTTACTGAAATATTGTAGTCACTTAACACATGAACCCAAAATCTATCTACTATCTATCGTTTACTACCTCCTGAATTCATTCATTCATTCATTCATTCATTCATTCATTCATTCATTCATTCATTGTCTGTAACCCCAGAGTCCAGAGCCCACCCAGACACGCCCTGGAGGGGGCGCCAGTCCTTCACAGGGCGACACACACTCTTTTGAGACACTTTTGAGACTCCAATCCACCTACCAACGTGTGTTTTTGAATGTGTGAGTGTGTGTCGCCCGCTGAAGGACTGGCGCCCCCTCCAGGGTGTGTTCCTGCCTTGCACCCAGTGATTCCCGGTAGGCTCTGGACTCTAAACTGGATAAGGGTTACAGACAATGAATGAATGAATCTGTGACATAATTATACAAATTTGAACTGTAATGTGTTCCACTACATTATCCCAGAAGAAAGGATGTACTGTGATGTGCTGCTTTGTACCACATTAACATTTACAATAGCATCATAATAAGAGCCAGTCAAACTTTAGAAAGAGAATTAACCACTTTCTAACAGTTATTTAAAGTATAGGAATGCTTCCTTTTGGAGGACAATGAGGAGGACAATGAGGAGGGATCACAGACCTGAGATGATTAGCCCGGAGCCGTATGAATGCCTTGTGTGAATGACTCCCTTTCAGTGGAAGAGTGTTTGAATGGATCCATGTCGCATCGGAATGAATTCAGAACGATCGACTTTCAAAGGAGAGTTTGTTGAAACGTTTCCGCACCCAGAAGCATCACTTCCGATCGATCTGAAACATTCTCTCAAACAAAACGTTGAATAGTAGATTGTAGCCAGTGCATTTCCATTAATTGCCTAACCAAAGCTCTTTTTTTCTCGTGTTCCTTGTCGTTCACGGACGCCTCCAGACGGCCTGACCGAGGACCTTCCAGGTGAAAACCTTCTCCTTGTTTTGACAGCCTGTGTGGTGCATGCTTGTGTCTTGTGCATTTTTTAAAATCATACGTGTTTCCGGATGTGATTCACCCATGCACCATTTGATCTTTTCACAGCGGATGTGAAATCCATTTATTGCCCTTGCATCTGTTGTTCGACAGCCTCTGACGGCTTCTGTGACTAAGAATTCATCATTTTTGTGACCTTTTTTCATCCTCAGTAGTCTTCACTTGTGGAAAGCCCATGACCTTATCTCTCAGACACATCTTTCTGTTCCGTAACATTGCCTTAAACCAAACGTAGCGCATGCTCGTGTTGTGAATGCCGATTATTGCCAAATGTCAGCTGCTGATGTCTAGTTTTCAGGTGCTCCTTCCAATTAGTGTGTCCGGCTACTCCTGGGTGCACCCTGTACTGATATTAGCGTTCACGTCCGCCTCCTCCCTGTAAAGACATCACCTTTGAGAAATACATGGTCCTGTTTAATGCAAAGTGATGGCAAGAGGGGCATAAGACCCACAGAATCATGCTGTGGAGCAGCTGAACTGTGTTCTGTTCTTTGAGGTGAGTTGTATGGCATTTGCAGCACAGAACTAATCATCCACCATCAGTAGCTGACCGCAGGAGTGCACACGAGGCTGAATCATTGTTTAAGCCTCAAGAGTAGTGTCTGTTCGCTGCATTAAGGGGGGGGCACAGTCCCTTGTAATTCCCTTTAGACATTGCATGAGTAAATGTGTACTTTTGACTTTAAATGCACATAGAATTTGCCAAAAATGATGGAACGGTGTTCATAAAATGATTCATTTCCTTATTATTCTCTCAACTGCAGTTCTCCAAAAGACAGTTACAGCTGACGGATTGTGACAGAGCACGGTTTTCTCTGTCGAAAGAAGAGCGCTGTTGTCTGCACATGCTTTTGTTGCTGTAGTGTTTAACCGTTAGCTGTAGATGCTGCGTTCTCTTTGCCAGGTGCAGATGGGCTCTGTTTACCTCAGTGAGATTCAGTAGCGTGGTCCCTCCTTCATGAGGTGTGTGATGTGGGCAGTAGTGTGTGTGTGTGTGTGTGTGTGTGTGTGTGTGTGTGTGTGTGTGTGTGTGTGTGTGTGTGTGTGTGTGTGTGTGTGTGTGTGTGAGTGTGAGTGAGATGGGATGAAGGAAGTGCCAGACTGGAGTTTCCTGCCGATTCATTAACATCTAGCTGACAAATCACACCTGAAACTCGATCTCTGCAGCGAGCCCTGGGCAGCTCCCACTCTGTCACAATGGATTTCTGTCTCCCTCTTTTCTTCTCTCTCTCTTTCTCTCTCTCTCTCGCTGCCTCTCTCGCTCTCTCTCTTTCTGTCTCTCGCTGCCTCTCTCGCTCTGTTTGTCTGTCTGTCTCTCTCTCTCTCTCTCTATGTATCTCTCTCTGTCTGTCTCTCTCTCTCTCTCTGTGTTTCTCGCCCTCACTCTGTGTGTTTGTCTCTCTCTCCCTGTTTCTCTCTATCCATCTCTCTCTCTCTCTCTCTCTCTCTGTCTGTTTCTGTCTCTCGCTCTCTATCTCTCTCTCTCTCTCCCCGTCTCTCTCTCTCTCTCTCTCTCTGTCTTTTTCTGTCTCTCGCTGCCTCTCTCGCTCTCTCTTTCTGTCTCTCGCTGCCTCTCTCGCTCTGTGTTTGTCTCTCTCTCTCTCTCTCTCTCTCTGTGTTTCTCGCCCTCACTCTGTGTGTTTCTGTCTCTCTCTCCCTGTCTCTCTCTCTCTCTCTCTCTCACTCTCTGTCTGTTTCTGTCTCTCTCTCTCTCTCTCTCTCTCTGTCTGTTTCTGTCTCTCGCTCTCTATCTCTCTCTCTCTCTCTCCCTGTCTCTCTCTCTCTGTCTGTTTCTGTCTCTCGCTCTCTCTCTCTCTATGTATCTCTCTCTGTCTGTCTGTCTCTCTCTCTCTCTCTCTCTCTATGTGTTTTCTGTTTTTCTTGCAGTATTTTTTCTTCTGTCTCCATTCTCTTGCTCTTTTATTCTTGTCTCTCATTTGTTTCTTTCGGAGCCTCTTCTTTTTTTATTCTGTTGTGTTTATTTTGAACAGGGATCATTCACAAATACGCTTTGCACCAGAATTATCTAATGAGCTAGTTTCCATCTGCAGTCCCCGGGCACCTAGCTGTTCCTCTTCCCTGCCTCTCATTTAGGGAACTCATGCCTTTGGAAGCCGTGTCACATTCTGTGGAGGGGGTTCAGACCCCAGTTTTAAGGTTTGTCTGTGAGTCTGCCACCACATGATGTGTTCCTCTCACTTGGGCTGGAAAACCAAGATGTTTTTCTGACTTTACTGAATATTCCTGTCAGCTGCATCCATTTAAATGTGCTTCTTCTCTCGCTGGGTCTTTGTGCCAAAGGGCCTCCGCCTCATGTGGCCAGTGCCAAGAGCAGTCAGCAAAGCCTTCAGCAGTAACAAATGAAGCTAGGCCACACTAGAGGATTTATTAGGCACTGCACCAGGGCCTTGTCCTGCCAATAGCAGGAGATTTTCCTTTGAGAGAGATGATAAGAGGGAGATGCTCTGTTGAATACTGGATGGATGGATGGATGTGTGTGTGTGTGTTTGTCTGAGAGAGAGAGAGTGCTGTGTAAGGGATGCATGCTGACTGCTGTTGTCAGTGCGGCTTTGACTCAGCCTGCGAACCCTGCGGGACTCCCTCTCCCTCACAGCACACTGGCGTCATAGGCAGAGTATTACCCAGAGTGCTTTGCTGGGCTGTGGCGATTGTGATGTGGTCGCCTTGTGCATCCGCAGGGGTTTCGTTTCTCTGTCTCTGATTAAGTGTCTTTGAGCCAATAGCAAGAACCAAGACATTTTCAGCTTTGATGTTTTTATTCTTTATGCGCAACTCTGAATTATTCTGTAGCGCTTTGGTGAATGTGTTTTGATTCTGTGGGCTGTGTTTACATTTAGTGTCGACTCTCCACGTTAGCGTTAGCATTTTACGTAGCAGCGTAATTCAAGACGTACGCCTGAAATATTCTGTTGTTTTTTTTTGTTAAATGTTGCAACTTCAACGTGATCATTCAGTAAATATTTATAAATCCATTCTATTTTTTGACCAAACCTGGACTTACATTTTTCTTGGGAAGCTTGAGACTGTATCCTGGAGATAACAAGTCAGACTCTCTGTTTACTACTTTTTTTTTTCCGCGTTTAAAACCCGTTAAGACAAATCTGAGTGATGTGACGTTTTACTGGAATCTTCTGAATCATGATTTGATTCTAAAAGAAGTGTATCATCCGCTGTAACTCATTGTTACACATCCACGACCCCACATTTTCACTGCCTAGAGCATCAAAGTTTAAATACAAGTTTGAAATTAGGAACACTGCAGTAATTGGATTTTCCATCATTTCTAAAATCACACTCTTAACTAAAATTGATCGTATGTGATTCTTCAAATGTGAATAAATAGTGAATAAAATGTTAAATCTGAACTAGGACCACCTCCGTTGTTACTGTTGAAGTTTGGAGGTATGGTAATGAGCTGCATCATGTGACACAACCTCCAGATAATCCTCCTGATCTTCAGAGTTGTCGTAGTGACACAGAGCGGACACAGATACTCTAAGGGTACGAGCAGTTCTGAGTACAGCTTAGTCCCCACTCTACCTCATTTGACACATGACCTATGACTCTACCTCATTTGACTTATGACCTATGACTACCTCATTTGACACATGACCTTTGACTCTACCTCATTTGACACATGACCTATGACTCTACCTCATTTGACACATGACCTATGACTCTACCTCATTTGACACATGACCTATGACTCTACCTCATTTGACACATGACCTTTGACTCTACCTCATTTGACACATGACCTTTGACTCTACCTCATTTGACACATGACCTTTGACTCTACCTCATTTGACACATGACCTTTGACTCTACCTCATTTGACACATGACCTATGACTCTACCTCATTTGACACATGACCTATGACTCTACCTCATTTGACACATGACCTATGACTCTACCTCATTTGACACATGACCTATGACTCTACCTCATTTGACACATGACCTATGACTCTACCTCATTTGACACATGACCTTTGACTCTACCTCATTTGACACATGACCTTTGACTCTACCTCATTTGACACATGACCTATTTCTGACACTGACGTGAACATCAAAATAAACATGCCGTGCCATGATGCATACGTACATTTGTAAGATCAGATGCTCACAATGACGTGGAGCTAAATATAAAAAGTAAAAATATTAATTTTGATGTGACTGTTTTTTATCACACGGTCACTTATTGTGCATGTGTTCATTCATTCAATATGACTTTGGGCATTTTGTCTTTAGTTATACAGCTTGTAAAATAAGATCTGAAGCATTGGAGCTTGTGTGTGTGTGTTTGAGCTAGAAAGAGACAGGCACTCATCTCACACAGTGTGTGTCCTTGTACTCTGTGCTTCTCTGAGGCTGGAGAGGACGGCATTGACCTTGCTAAAGAAAACCTTATTACACACTTGTGAGAGCCGTGGCTGAGCGCGTCTCCAGTGAAGAGGCTCTTGGACGCTGATATGATTTGCCGTTCCTGGCTTTATTAATCTGCAGTGATTTTCACAGAGGGAGGTCACAGGGGTCTCCCGGGGTCCTCAGGTTGAGGAAAGTTCTGTAAAGAACTTGACGAAGTGCTCTGGAGTCGTGTGGACCCTCCTAGAGGAGGAGTCAGGACTGCTTTTCCACTGCATGGCATCGGCTCGGCTCCGTCTGACTGAACTCTTCTGAAATGCTCTGGAAGCAGTAGAAACACTCTGGATGCTGTCAGAACTGTTCTGGAACATTCTGGAATCTGTTTGAGGAGTTTCTGCAGGCCACAAAATGTGTTCTGAGACATTATAGAAGATATTAAAAGACTTCTGGAAGTCTGGCCTCGCTTGAACTGAGATCTGTGGATGGACACAAGCTTGAGTTCACTTTTCCGTTCTGTTCTGCTCTTTACTCTCTCGCTCTCTCTCTCTCTCTCTCTCTCTCTTTACTTTCTCTCTATCTCTCTCTCTCTTTACTCTGTCTCCTCTCTCTCTCACGCACTCACTCTCTCTTTCTCTCTCTCTCTCTCTCTTTCTTTTTTTTCTCGTTCTCACCCTCACACCCACCTCCACAAAGTTCTGACACTTTCGCTGTTGTTCTCAGTTCTTTTCCATCCCTCTGTCTTTTTTTTATTGTTTTATTATATAAGGATTGGTTTGTCCAGCTTTGCTCCCTGTAGTTTATTCAGTGTCTGTACACTGTGTGTGTGTGTGTGTGTGTGTGTGTGTGTGTGAAGGCAGGGCTCACAGATTTTTCCTGGTTTTTTGCATTCCCTCAGAAATCTCAGAAGTCCAACGTCACACTGGAAAGGAGAGCATACGGAGCCGCTCTACTGCACAGTGTCCCTCTTGAACACACACACACACACACAAGACCTGCTGCTGACTCTCTTGTCCCATAAACCCATGTTTAATTTTCTTTCAGTTTTCTGTCTCTCAATTCTGCAGTCTTTTAAAAATCCTTCACACAAACAAATGTGCATAGCAGGCTTTTTTGCTCCCAGTTCCCAAGCTTAAAACACACACACACACACACACACACACACACACACACACACACACACAGAGAGAGGGAGAGAGAGAGAAATGTAATTTAATCTTTAGTATTATGTATGACCTCATCTGGGTTTTCCCTGGCAGGTGAGACTGGGGATTGGGAGAGGGGCCAGGAGTCGCTGTATTTCTCTTCAGTTAAACACACACACACACACACACACATCCACAGCCCCTCTGCTTTTTCCCCTCTTTTCTTGGGTACCTTGCTATGCATCAAACTGTCTACAGTTGTGAGTTATCTCCCTTAATACACATGCATACTCTCATCTCAGTGAAACAGACCCAATATTTCAGCTTTGCTGCGTTGGCTAAAGTCTCCTGCTCTGCAGCACAAACTGTGTGTGTGTGTGTGTGTGTGTGTGTGTGTGTGTGTGTGTGTGTGTGTGTGTGTGTGTGTGTGTGTGTGTGTGTGTGTGTGTGTGTGTGTGTGTGTGTGTGTGTGTGTGTGAGAGAGAGAGAGAGACCTATGTGCTGCAAGCTGTATTCTCTATAGACTCATTGGGAGTCTGATTCACTACACTAGATTCTTTCACTGAATCGTTTTTCTGATCCAAAGATTCTTTTATTCCCGTCTCTGTTCTGATCCTCTGACGTATGGATATTCATTTCTAGATCATTTCGATCTATATCATTTAAATTGTGTGGCTTAAAGGGGATGTCTACTATTGTGGGGAAATGCCGTTCTCTCTGGTTTGTTTACGTTCAGAAGTTCCATGTCTTTTAAGGTGGAATGGTATGTTTGTTAGTTGGTGGCTGAAGTTTAACCCGTATTTATTCACTGTTTGAGTAAAGCATGAGAGAGAGAGAAGGCCCAGCGTACCCCACAGTGACAGTTTATTCATTTAAGACACCGGGGCTTTGTAAACACATTAGACCGGTTTAAAGCGTGCACATGGTGAGGAATTTTATAGCAGCTGCTTTTTGAATAAATTCATGAATATTTAATCTGACGACGACACTCCAGCTCACTGAAGTGGTCTGACTCAGGCCTCTTACACACATATGAACGCTTTTGTACATATACAGAGAGAGACAAGCACTCTGCTCCTACAGCTGATGAAGGACCTATAAAAAAGATCCACTCTAAAATCTGTATTATCTCTCTCTCTCTCTCTGTTGTCTCTCTCTCTCTCTCTATCTATCTTCACTCTCTCTCTCTGTCTCTCTGCTCTCTCTCTGTGTTCTCTCTCTCTCTATCTTCTTCACTCTCTCTGTCTCTCTGCTCTCTCTCTTTGTGTTCTCTCTCTCTCTGTTTTCTTCACACTATCTCTGTCTCTGCTCTCTCTATCTGTTTTCTCTCTCTGCTTTCTTCACTCTCTCTCTTTGTCTCTCTGCTATCTCTCTGTGTTCTCTCTCTGTCTCTCTGCTCTCTCTCTCTCTCTCTCTCTCTCTCTCAGACTGAGCATCCATAGATAGTCCATCTGTGGGTCTGTATACTTCTTTTAGTCGCTTTTCATTGCTCAGAGCCTCCTCAGGACCCCCACAGAGCAGGTGTGATGTGGTGGTGGATCATTCTCAGCGCTGCACTGACACTGACGTGGTGGTGGTGTGTTAGTGTGTGTTGTGCTGGTGTAGAGTGGATCAGACACAGCAGTGCTGCTGGAGTTTTTAAACCCCTCAGTGTCTGGACTGAGAACAGTCCACCGACCAAAAACATCCAGCCGACAGCGTCCTGTGGGCAGTATCCACTGATGGAGTAGAGGACAACAACACAATTTATATAAACAGTGTGTGTGTGTTTTTCTAAACATTGACTTGGGTTTTTTGACAGATGGGTATTATTATGGTGGCCCAGAAGTAAAAACCTGTGGATGTAGAGAGCAATTTCTACTCAAATTTCTGATTAATGTGGAATTTATTGAAGAGAACCGGTGGAAAAGAAAGATTTGTCCGTGAGCCAGACCTCACTATTCCGCAGACTGCTCTGGGCTTTGTGCCTGTGGCTGTGTGGACCCAGCAGGAGGCCTGGGTTTTACTGTATAATGAGAACTTGACGCTGTGTGTTTGCTCTGCACCTTTAGCGTGGCCAATGATTAGGAGAAGGTCAACAACGTCAGTTCCTCAAGCACCAATATGGTGGGTCTGTGTTACCCCTAACATTGTTAATTAAGGCTTTAGCAGCTTAGCTCCCAGAACGTGAGTGGGATGGAAGAAACGATTCTTCCTCAGTCAGAAGCTTTTGATTATTTTCTTTTCCCTCTGACGGTCAGGGATTTCCGTGTGTTAGCGTGTAGCGCTCTCTGCCCTGTCGCCAGCACTGAGGGTTACAGGGATTAGCTGTGACTGTCAGGGAGCTTCTCTCTGTAGACATTCTGTGGCCCTGTCTTCATCCAAACCATGTCCAATTCATTTCACAGTAAGGCTGCGCTGCCAAGAATCTCATCGCACTGTTTTTATTCCCCATATCATTTGATATTGATAACTTATTTTTATATATATTTCCTGATGAAGTCCTACAGGAAACAAGTGTGTGTATACAACACTGATACAGAAAGGAAATAATTAGGTGATAATTTTGTTAGGTTTGTGCTGTTGTGAGTCAATGACTAGACTTTTACTCCCTTCTCAGTTTCATACCGTGTCTTTAGCACATTTTAACGACTCAGGCTTTACAGTTTGACACAGGTCCGTATATAATCACACGAATCAACCTGTTGTTTCTGTTATTGCTTGAGCGTAGTCAGACGTTGGTGTGTCCGCGAATGTTGCTGTGCATTTGGGGTCGTAGTTTTTCTGTTCTGTTTGGTCCCTGTTCTTTACGATGCTTTAGAAGATGAGGTATGATCAAGGTATGTTCTGACACACACACGGCAGACTGTAATGTTTTTGTCAGTGACAGTAAACCTGGCTTTTACAAAGAAAACTGGAGGTTCCACTCTTTCTGGATGGTTTCTTGCCTATTTCAAAATTGCTGATGCTGTGGCGCTTGCGAGCTCTGATTTATACTCAGAAAAAACTTGTTCATGGCACATGCACCATGTCCTGAACCACTGTGGAGTTTGGTTTCAGCTCAGCACTGTTCCAGCCCTAGTGCAGACTGTGGCAGCTACTACCAGACCCAGAAACTGCAGCTGTGAGTGTAACACACGTGTCGGAGGGTTTGTTGACTTTATAGGCACTTACACATTTCCTGTTTCTTCTGATATCAGGGTAGGAATAAGGAGCCTTTACTAATGTTAGAACGTTGTCTTATTCGGCTTGTTTTTCTGTCTTCAGCAGGTCTGCGAGCGTCCTATGCGAGTCAACACAGTCATCACGGCCCTGACCTCCGCTCGGCCGTGTCTCCAGACCGCCACATAGGACCCATTTACGAGGACCGGGCCTTCCAGGGACCACTGTACCGCAGCCCCAGTCACGTCACACACAGCACCCTCTACAGGTCACCCTCAGGTTAGCGGCTGCAGTTTACTCCCATTTTTACAGGAAGTCTAGCAGAGGAAATTCAGCACCTGCTCGTCCTCTGAGGCTTAACACACCGTAGTTACTTACACGTGAGTGGTTAAATAAATAAGTTGCCAGGTGAATTACTGGTAGATAGAATGTGCTAAGGATCCACTGTTATTAGAGCTTTCTTTGCACACGTCGGAGCAGATGATGTGGGGCTGAATGTAATGCGTGTTCCTGGGTGGCTACTGGCTGTGCATAAGTGTGTAATTCAGAGCAGGACTCAGGGTAATTGAGACTGGGAGTTGCTGTGTAATTCAGACTGGGTGTCCGTGTGTAATGTGGTTTTTCACAGGGTTTGTTGCTCCTCTGATGGTTCTGTGGATGTGTAATTCATGCTTTGGGGAAAGTGAATGTAACAGGATTTTTTCCCCCCAAAAAATCTCTTTCTGTTCCCCACAGATGTATGTAGCTACAATAAAAAATGGATTCCATGAAAGACACAGTGAAGCTATAGAGGGGCGTCTCTGTGATACATCAGTAAAATGTCGTTGCTGATTCTGCACTTATTTTCCGTTCTCTCAGCTCCACCGACGATAACGTTGCTCTTTGTAGTTCCACAATTACAGACTGTAATCCCTCTGTTGTTCTGTAGATTTTGTTAACTGCCGTTCAATAATCAGGACCCCCACAGAACCAGTGTTATTAGGAACAAGTGTTGTTTGGGTGTTGTTTCATTCTCTGACGTGGCGGTGGTGTGTTAGTGTGTGTTGTGCTGGTGTAGAGTGGATCAGACACAGCAGTGCTGCTGGAGTTTTTAAACCCTGTGTCCACTCTCTGTCCACTCTGTGAGACACTCCTCCCTCGTTGGTCCACCTTGTAGATGTAGACAGTAGCTCATCTGTCGCTGCACAGTGTGTGTCGCTCGTCCTCTAGTCCTTCATCAGTGACACAGGACGCTGTCGGCTGGATGTTTTTGGTCGGTGGACTGTTCTCAGTGCAGCAGTGACACTGAGGGCTGTTTTTAAACCTATGCCATGCCAATAAATGAGGCATGTGGTTTGACTTCTTGGGCAAGACTCCTGTGTGTGTGTGTGTGGGGGGGGGGGGGTGTATTTGGAATAGTTTCTTGTGCATGTGTGTAAGAAAGCGAGATGTTAATGGCCCAGGTGCACCGTGTCCCCATCTCTTATCTCAAAGGAATTCTGTGTTACTCAGAAACATCTTTTCTTCTCAGTCAGAGACACGGCGTGAGACACAAACAATAGACAGCACATCTGAGACAGGAAAGGGGTAGTGAGAAAGAGAGAAGGAGTCCATTATACGAGAGGCGCAGCACTAACAGCCAAAGGGGACAGCTACAGGACTCCAGTGTCACCAAGCATTCTGGGAAATTGTCAGATTTCAGCATTCAACGCACAACTCTGCTCTCTCTCTCTCTCTCTCTCTCTCTCTGTTCCAGTCTGTAACTCTCTTTCTCTTTTTCATTCTTTTGCACATTTCACTCTTCCAGTCATTTTGTGATCTCTCTTTCTCTCTGTCACACACACATTTTCCTCTCTCTCTCTCTTCCTCCTTCCTTACCTTTTTCTTTCTTCCTCCTTCCTTACCTCTTTCTCTCTCTCTCTCTCTCTCTCTCTCTCTCTCTCTCCCTCCTTCCTTACCTCCTTCTCCCTCTCTCCCTCCTTCCTTCCCTCCCTCTCTCTCTCCTTTCTTCCATCCCTCTCTCTCTCTCTCCTTCCTTCTCTTTCTCTGTCTCTCTCTCTCTCCTTCCTTCCCTCCCTCTCTCTTGCTCTGTCTCTCTCCTTCCTTCCCTCCCTCTCTCTCTTTCTCTGTCTCTGTCTCTCCTTCCTTCCCTCCCTCTCTCTCTTTCTCTGTCTCTGTCTCTCTCCTTCCTTCCCTCCCTCTCTCTCTTTCTCTGTCTCTGTCTCTCTCCTTCCTTCCCTCCCTCTCTCTCTTTCTCTGTCTCTCTCTCTCCTTCCTTCCCTCCCTCTCTCTCTTTCTCTTTCTCTCTCTCTCCTTCCTTCCCTCCCTCTCTCTTTCTCTTTCTCTCTCCCTCTCTCTCTCTCTCTCTCCTTCCTTACCTCCCTCTCTCTCCCTTCTTTCTTTTTCTTTCTTCTTCCTTCCTTACCTCTTTCTCTTTCTCTCTCCCTCTCTCTCTCTCTCCTTCCTTACCTCCCTCTCTCTCCCTTCTTTCTTTTTCTTTCTTCTTCCTTCCTTACCTCTTTCTCTCTCTCTCTCTCTCTCTCTCTCCCTCCTTCCTTACCTCCTTCTCCCTCTCTACTTCCTTCCCTCCCTCTCTCTCTCTCTCTCCTTCCTTCCCTCCCTCTCTCTTTCTCTGTCTCTCTCTCTCCTTCCTTCCCTCCCTCTCTCTCTCTACTTCCATCCTTCCCGCTCTCTCTTTCTCTGTCTCTCTCTCTCTCTCTCTCCCTCTCTCTCTCTCTCCTTCCTTCCCTCCCTCTCTCTCTCTACTTCCATCCTTCCCTCTCTCTCTTTCTGTCTCTCTCTCTCTCTCCTTCCTTCCCTCCCTCTCTCTCTTTCTCTGTCTCTCTCTCTCTCTCTCCTTCCTTCTCTCTCTCTCTCTCTCTCTCTCTCTCTCTCTCTCTCTCTCCCCCTCCTCCTCATGCTGATAGGGTTATTAATAAGAGGGCCTGGAGTCGGCTCTTCAGGATGTGTTTATACTTCACAGCAGAGAGATGGTGAGTGAACAGGCCGTTTGGGGCTCTTCAGGAGAAAGCACCTCATTACAAAAAAAAAAAAAAATCCCTACCCCTAAACACCGTGTCTCAGTGTGAAATTAAATCTTCGTGGCCTTTAATCAGAGTGGGTGGCGCTTGTCTTTCTTTAGACTATCTCTACAAACTGTGGAAATCAAACAAAAAATGTTCAGACTAAATAAATACAGTATTTAGAACCGACGCATTAAGTTAGTGCTCCAGAACACTGTGGTTGATTTATGCCTTAGAACAGTGGCTCCAAAAGTGGCGGGGGGCTATTGGGGGGCGTGGCTAGGCAAATAAGCTACACGGGTTGGAGGACTGCTATAAAAGATGGACAGGTCTGTGAGAGCTAACCCTGCAGCAGATGATGAGTTTTCTCAAGCCACAACTTCCAAAGGGAAAAGAAGAAAATAAGACGAGGCACATCTCAGAGCAACTCACACCAGTCACTGAAGAGAAGAGGGGGTTAAATGGGGCAGTTTTGTAGAGAGTAAATGAGCAGGTTTCAGGCTTTTTCTCTCAGGAAGGAGTTTTATAACTCATTTTTTGTGCAGAGAAGCAATTAGGAGAAAATACGTTTAACGATGACTTTATTTGAGTTTTATTCTATAAGCAGCTGCAGTTTTGTATAAATTTATAAATAAATTCCAGTGGAGCTTGGAATTAAAGATGTGCACGTGTCAATATCCTCATCTACGAAAGACGGCACGGCAGAAAACGTTTGGGAACCACTGCCTTAGCATTCATTAAAAACACGTTGGAGGATCCACAGAGTAATGAAGCTGTGTTAGATTTCTTTAAACTGTGAAACACATGGATCACTGTAATACATTTCCAGTCATTTTCATCAAGTCCTAAATAGAGCAAACGGGCATCGTACGTTCAACATTATACACGGTTTCTCTGCGGGCTACACACACTGTGCAGAAACTGGTTTGGTGAAGAAGTCATTGTGATTGGTTAGCAGGCAAACTGCAGACTTCTGTGATGTCGATATTGTGGAAGCCAATTTTACAATAATGATTAATAAATGATGTATTGTGCAGCTGCTCAGCAGAAAGGCTCTGTGATGCTCTAACCAGAGAAGTCTGAGAATCATAAATACTGACGGACCATTAGCTTTTTACTTCTGGGCCCCTTAAAGCATGATTAAATTGACTTCATTTGCATCTGCAGGAGCATAAATGTCACTTGCCATTTTCCTTTTTGCTGGCGTCGTGCTGAATGAACGAGAGTGAGAGAATGTGGTTGCAGGAGAAACTGTTTTTTTATAGCAGTTGGCAGCGTTGATTGCTGCAGTGAGCAGATTCTCTATGTGGAAAGCTCTGTGTGGCCTTAGTGCCGGGTCAAAGAGAAAAGAAAGAAAACGCCACACTGTGAAGTGTTTAGGACGAAGGAATGACCGTCTGCTGGGGGATCCTGATGGAGGAACCAAGCTCTGTCAAGTTTACTGTTGACATTTGTTTTGACAGGCCACATTAGTGTACTTCATTCATTATCTGTAACCCTTATCTAATTCAGGGTCGCGGTGGGTCCAGAGCCTACCTGGAATCATTGGGCGCAAGGCGGGAATACACCCTGGAGGGGGCGCCAGTCCTTCACAGGGTAACACAAGACACACACACACACACACACACATTCACTCACACACTCACACCTACGGACACTTTTTGAGTCGCCAATCCACCTACCAACGTGTGTTTTTGGACTGTGGGAGGAAAGCGGAGCACCTGGAGGAAACCCACGCAGACACAGGGAGAACACACCACACTCCTCACAGACAGTCACCCAGAGGAAACCCACGCAGACACAGAGAGCACACCACACTCCTCACAGACAGTCACCCGGAGCGGGAATCGAACCCACAACCTCCAATCTGTGACCCATCTGAAAGGAGCACTCTATAATACTTTGTAACTTAAACTTACAGCATCAAAATGATCATCATGCTCCACTGACCTGTAAAAGGACAGTGTCTCTGCCTTCTGATCTGGACTCAGCACCGCAGAAACTGCGTTATGTAACGTTTGGTTTAGAGTAGGAAACCACCCAGTCCCTCCTCTGCCCATTGACTTTAATGTGGTGCTGTAAATATAAATTACACTAGGGGGCACCCCAGGAGCAAAAAAACCCAACTCTTACCTATTGTATCTTTAAGAGTGAACTTGCCAATACAGAATTTACACTGGTCAGTCTTAACATTAGCACAGCCTCCTTGCTTCTACAATTACAGGCTGTAGTCCATTTTGTAGTCCCATGAACACATTATTTGCCTCATTTCACGCTGTTCTACAATAGTTAGGACCACACAGAGCAGGTATTATTTGGCTGGTGGATCAGACACAGCAGTGACGCTGGAGTTTTCCCAACCCCACAGCATCACTGCTGGTCTGGGAACAGTCCACTAACTAAATATCTGCTCTGTGGTGGTCCTGTGGTGGTCCGGTGGGGGCTGAAGAACAGGGTGAAAGCCCTGCACCATGTGTATCAACATTTCCTCAGCTGAGACCCTGTCCTGACTTCACCTGTGGAGGGTCATTGTGACCAGCTACATATGAATAACTCTCTGACCGTCCCATTAACAGGCATCGTACATAACCTCAACAGGGGCAGGTTCATGTGTGTAGTTACATGATATCATCTAATGTCATGTTTGTTATATATTTTTTGCAATAATCGGGCAAAATTGCATTATGTGAAGTTAGTAGCCCCCTGTCCCTTAAGGTGGAGGTCATTCACTGTGATTTTGTACCCTTTGCTATAAAAGCCTCGGCTCTTCTAGTGAGGTTAGGTAGAGATGCTGATTGATTAGTTCTGGAACATTGCTGAGGTATTGGGTGGAACTCCATCGCAACAGAGAAGGCAGTTGTTGGGTGTCAGGGGAGGGAGTTCTGCTCCTTTAGCTGATGGTTGGTGTTGGGCTTGGTGACCTCAGGCTCATGTGCAGCTGATCCACAATGTCCCACAAAGCTACTAAACATATGGTGTATACATATTTACTGGCTACAGTTCATAATCATATTTTAACTTTGCAATAACTTGATTAGTTCAATCTACAAACATTCAGGTGTTTGCAATAAAACAAACATAAACCAATAAAAGCTCAACACAACTAATATAACAAGTAATTACTGTAAATTCAGACAGAAACAACACTTTTAATGGCTACTGCAGCCTCATTAGTTTTAACCCCGTAAAGACAAGCGAATTTAGTACGTAGCAGAGTATGTGACCTGCTGCAAAACTGATCTATGTTTCCACACCAGCTTCTGGCAGCATTCCTGAGGAATCTTAGCTTATTCTTGATGAGCAGTTGTGTCCAGTTCACTAATATTCTTAGGTTTGAGTGCTGCAAGCTCCTCCTTCTATTCCCACAAAAGAGTTTCTAAGGGGGTGAAGTCAGGCCAAATACGGTGGTCACTCCAGGATCTTTCAGAAATCCTTGGTGGGCTTGAGGTTGAGATCACTGTCCTGTTGGAAGGTCCAGTGATGCCCAAGCTTGAGCGTTTAGTATGCGCCTTAATGTGCAAAGTGAAGGGAGTGTGCATCAGTGGGGCTGGCCCACCCAAACTGAACCAAGGCCCGTCCCGTCAGGGGAGCACGAGGCACAGGAGATGCTGCCGCCTCTTCTTGTAACCTGCTTAAAAGGCTTGGCAGCTTACAAATATGGACAGGTTTATTGGCTTTTAGATGCTTTCACGATCAATTGCGTATCACGGTAGGTGTGGTTTTAGCAGTTTACAGTTTTTCAAATGTGATGAGAATGGTGTTCCCTTGTGTTACAGACCTCATGAGCCATGGAGAGGTGGATGGTTTGAGCAGCCGACACTATAACCCACCTAAGCTCCTGCTACAAACAACGTCGTGGGTGTAGGGCATCTTCACAAAATTTGCAGTTGGGTCTTATTTGTGGAGGATAAATGATGCTCACCCACTTATGCCAAAGCCCACCCAAAGTTCAATTTTGTGTACCCCACTAATTCTGAGCCTTTGTATTTAAATTTATTCATTCATTCATTATCTGTATCCCTTATCCAGTTCAGGGTCGCAGTGGGTACAGAGCCTACCTGGAATCACACACATTCACTCACTCACACCTACCGACACTTTTGAGTCTCCAATCCACCTACCAACGTGTGTTTTTGGAGCGTGGGAGGAAACCGGAGCACCCGGAGGAAACCCACGCAGACACAGAGAGAACACACCACACTCCTCACAGACAGTCACCCGGAGGAAACCCACGCAGACACAGGGAGAACACACCATACTCCTCACAGACAGTCACCCGGAGGAAACCCATACAGACACAGAGAGAACACACCACACTCCTCACAGACAGTCACCCGGAGGAAACCCACGCAGACACAGGGAGAACACACCACACTCCTCACAGACAGTCACCCGGAGGAAACCCACGCAGACACAGGGAGAACACACCACACTCCTCACAAAAACAGTCACCCGGAGGAAACCCACGCAGACACAGGGAGAACACACCACACTCCTCACAGACAGTCACCCGGAGGAAACCCACGCAGACACAGGGAGAACACACCACACTCCTTACAGATAGTCACCCGGAGCGGGACTCAAACCCACAACCTCCAGGACCCTGGAGCTGTGACAAAGACACCACCTGCTGCTCCACCGTGTTTAACTTAACCATGTTTCTAACATGAATTCAAATGTCACAGCGCACAAAGCACAATCTACTCCAGGTATTTGAAGTGTTTTATCTGAGGCACACCTGTTGCAGATAAAGTGGTCCTTGGTTAGTTGCGTGGATTAGAGTGTGGTTGAGACCAGAGGTTGAGAACACACCTGATTTGTAAATGTTTGCTCATATGAAGGAGTGTGTTAACAGGGCTGAATAATTATGAGACTGCAGTAGTCATTAAAGTGGAATTCAGTGTTGAATTTGCAGCACCCACTTAGTTTTGTTGAGCAATTTCAGTTATTCTTGTCTGATTGTTTTAAATAACTGAAAGTTTGTAAATTTAGTTAATAAATGGGTTTTAATCATTTAATTTAAACTCTGTCTGTTGTGTCCATTGACTTACTCAGATGGAGTCATGTGACCCATTGCAGTGTTTTGTGACGCAGTGTGTTGGTCAGAGACGACTGGGCTGTGTTACAGCAGTGACGTGAGCGCAGGGAGTAATTATTTAACAATGAAGATTCAGCCAAGATGCTTGCAGACTAAATATTTGAAGACTTGGCAGGATATGGTGTGTGTGTGTGTACGCAGACCAGGAAGTTCAAGACAAAGTAGGAAAACAAGAGTTATCCATCTCTCAGTGCACTTTTGGTTGTAAGATTTATATTGAATAAGAACAGTTTATAATTACAAGGAAATTAATGAAATATTGTTTGTGTTCAGGGCCTTTTCTATGTGTGTTTGGGATATACATATGACCTTTAAATGGCTTGACATTCTATAGATGTGTGTGTTGTTTTATGTGGGTGCTTATGATGTGTTGCAAATAGGGCACAGTCAGTCTCCAGCAAAGTCACACAGCGTATGAGGTGCAGCTGGCCCCAGTGAACGGAGGATTATCTCTCTCACTACACACTCATCCCACGATTGAACCTGGGGGATTTATTCTGTAAAGCTGCTGCACGAAAACACAACAACAGTCTCTGGCAGAGAATGTGTCTTATTTACCCAGCATTCAACACTGCGCACACTCATGGCACTAATGGCTTCCAGACCGAGGGAATAACTGTGTGTCTGGCTTTTAATGGCGTTATCAAATGCACACACCCTTTCTCTCTCTCTCTCACTGTCTCTTCTTGTTTCTCTTGCTCTCTCTCTCTTTCCCACGCTGCGTTTTGCATATTCTTATGTGTGTTTTGTATGTCTTTGTTTCCCTTGAAGGTGTGGGAAACCTGCAGAGAAGCTCCAGCCAGCGTAACAACCTGACGTACCAAAGAAGCTCGTACATGCTGAACGCTGCAGCTCCTTACACAGACCCGTACAGGCCTGGACCCTATCGGCCTTCCGAGGGCTACACCCGGCCGGCAGTGGCAATGGACGACGGGACCGCTCGCTCGCCGTCCATCGACAGCATCCAGAAAGATCCCAGGTACGTGTGGAAACATTGTTGTGTTTTCTCTTTCATGGTACGACTTTCTTTAGCTTGTGCTTCTGGAAATATTACAGCCATCCATCACTTGTCGCTGATGTTAGGGTTAGGGCTCTCCTCCGAGCGTGTCAAACTGTCCATTGGTTTTGCATTCTGTAAAGACGTCTTAGAAGAAGCCACTCAGCAGTGGCACAAAGTCAGGTACAATATCCTCAACTGGAAATAAGCATTTGGTTTATTTTGTATTTTTTCATTTGTCGGTTAATTTAAATACAAAGAGTAATAAGGGGCTTTGAGGTTTTTTTCTGTATAAGTTCTACATGATTTATCGCAGAATTTTCAACCAATTATTAGTCAACTCCAACTTCAGCACGTTGTTTATTAACTGCACTCTCTCTAACAAACATGGCGCTGTCGTCACGGTAACAGTGAGGAGCCCACTACGATAAATATCACCACTATCCAGAGTCAGACATGGTAACGTTAGAGAAACAGGCAAAACTGTACGTATTGAAATCATTTTACTGCTGTAATCATTATGTTTTACAGCGTTTATAAAGGTCAGGTCATGATGAAGTCTTACGCTGTGCACAGAGCAGCTGATGTGTTGAAAACCAGTATAACACGTACATTTATAGACTGCAGGATTAGAAATGTTTTCGTACTGTCCTCCCATTTGTTAAGCCTTGAATATATTACGTTTCCATTTCAAACACACTCTCACGTGACTACGCTACCACACCGGTTGTTGTGATAGAGATTGTGATGGCAGCGCTGTTTACTGGCCTTGTTTTACACACTGCTGGCTCAACACGAGCGCTCTCTCTCCATTCCGGAGCCTGCTGGGCAGGGGGCCAAGCACATTCAGTCACACGCCGGGTCCACTTTACTATGGATTCACACTGTGTGCGCGCCTCTCCATGGCTGAGTAAGACGCATAGAAGTGTGTGTGTGTTTGTCCGTGTGTTTTATTTCCTCTCTTGACCCGGTCTCCTCAGATACCCTGACCTTGCTCATTGGGAGTGCTGTTCACACTCCTGTGTGTGTTGACAGAGCCGAGTGTGTTTGAGGGGTCACGTTTATACACACACACACACACTGCATGGAGAAGAGACAGACAGAGGAGAGATTTGTAGGATGCAGGACTAAATACTGACCTGGGAAGTGAGTGTGTGTGCAACGGGCTCACGGCGGGATAAATGCCGCATTGCCTCAGGCTAGGTTTGATTAGGTGGCCTTTCTATTACAGTGCAGTTACCCAGCTTTTCTCCATTCTTCCATTCAGTACCTAGGCCACACCCACTCAGGGGCCGGCTGTGTTTTTCGCTGCACCCTCCAAAGTATCGTTTGTCACTCCGTTCGGCCGCCACAGTGTCGGAGTGTGTCTGAGGTGAGGCTGAAACAGGGTTCAGAAGATGGGAGATGCTGTAACTTTTCTAATTCTTATTGTTTTTGTTTTATTGGTTGAATTCAGTCGTGTGGGAGGTGAGATTGATGAAGCATTTTCATTTACGCCCTTTAATATATATTCTTATCCAGAGCAGGGCTGTGCCATTTTATCAGAGTCCAGATACCACTGATTTAATCTACCACTTGTTACCAAGAAAGAAACACTACCTACTAAATATAAGGGTGGTACCAAAAAGGAATAAGTGCTTATACCTGGGAAAATAAAACACACAGTAATTAAAAACCTTTTAATGAAGTCAAGATAATTTAAAGTTAATATGCTACACAGAGAGGTAAGACACTGCTGTTTAGACAGTGAAGGCCAGTGGATATTTGTCCGCCG
The DNA here is from genome assembly GCF_029633855.1 of Hoplias malabaricus. NCBI lineage: Eukaryota > Metazoa > Chordata > Actinopteri > Characiformes > Erythrinidae > Hoplias > Hoplias malabaricus. Next base: position 37,558,512 of record NC_089811.1, on the reverse strand, counting down.
TCTGAGAGCCAGGACATAGAAGAGTCTTGATGTGGTTCAAACCAAGCCGTAGTACTCTTAAGATAATGCTGCATTTTCAAAGCAGAAATCTGAATCCTTTTTCTCTCCAAGTCTAGTTCCAAGCCTAAAATATTTTTTATAAATTATATTTTTCGAAATATTTACTGACAAAAAAATATTGTGTTTCAAGTCGTGTCCATATGGGCATGACACATGGTACCAGTCTGATCACTGCTCAGCTCAATATCATCATATTTCAGCCAGGCATCCAATGATCGTAGGAATCAGTGAACATTCATTCATTCATTGTCTGTGACCCTTATCCAGTTCAGGGTCACGGTGGGTCCAGAGCCTACCCAGAATCACTGGACGCAAGGTAGAAAAACACCCTGGAGGGGGCGCTAGTCCTTCACAGGGTGACACACACTCACACCTACTGACACTTTTCAGTCTCCAATCCACCTACCAACGTGTGTTTTTGGAGCATGGGAGGAAACCAGAGCACCTGAAGGAAACCCACGCAGACACAGGGAGAACACACCACACTCCTCACAGACAGTCACTCGGAGGAAACCCACGCAGACACAGGGAGAACACACCACACTCCTCACAGACAGTCACCCGGAGGCAACCCACGCAGACACAGAGAGAACACACCACACTCCTCACAGACAGTCACTCGGAGGAAACCCACGCAGACATAGAGAGAACACACCACACTCCTCACAGACAGTCACCCGGAGGAAACCCACGCAGACACAGAGAGAACACACCACACTCCTCACAGACAGTCACCCGGAGGAAACCCACGCAGACACAGAGAGAACACACCAGAGAAATGTTAGTGTCTACATCTCTTAAATGCAGCTATAACTTTCAGCACCTCTAACTTAATAACATATCTAAGATAGGAATAATAAAAGCATGTGAAATGGAAAGTGACCTTGAAGCTTTGAGTGAATTTGGAGTGAGGAAATTGCCCAGACTTCTTCGGTGGGCCTTTATACCGTATAAATGCTGTGGTGCAACGTGTTTAAACTTGAAACAAACACAAAGCCTTTCATAAGACTAATGGAAGTCATTTTGTTGAGGATGTAGTGCAGGAAATCATATTTTCACTGCTCTCTAAAGGGTTGAGGGGGCATACACTCACTGACTCAGACGCTCACAGTTCAGGTAGATCTTAATGAAGAAGCCATGCTGCTCTCAAATGCAGACATGACAGCAGCACCTGGCAGAGGGTGTATTATCACAGTGTTGTGCTTATTTCTGTGGTGTGTTCAAGCTGTGTTCTAGAACTTTGCTCACAACAGTTGTTCCATGTAGGTCTTAGCAGCAGTTCTTGTCAGATCTGAATACTTAAACTTTAGGAAAGCATTCATTTTAATACAAAAATGCAAATCCTTTTTTCCCCTGCTACCCACAAGTGTTAGATACTGCTGTTTGATTTCCAGCTCGAGCAGGACCACCACCATACATTACTAAACTTCACTGAGTCCGACTGCAAACACGGTCTCTGTATCTGTATCTATGACATCATTAAAGCGGTTTGCTGCTCTGTATAAGTGTGTACGCCAAATGCTGTAAATGCAAATTTAACCAGAGCCCGCTCTGCGGGACACAATCAGCCAGTCAGCCTGGTGTGTCAGGGGGCTCTTAAGTCCTGTTGCATGTTCTATAGTAATACAGTACTCGGATGGTGTCTGTGTGTGTTATAGAGAGTTTGCATGGAGGGATCCTGAGTTGCCAGAGGTGATCCACATGCTACAGCACCAGTTCCCCTCGGTGCAGGCCAATGCAGCAGCCTACTTGCAACACCTGTGCTTCGGAGATAACCGCACCAAGGCTGAGGTAAACACACACACAGATGTGTATAAATCTGACTCATGAAGCCTGTCTGCTCAGCAGGGGGTCGGAGAGACCCTCAAACACTTCTTTTCTTCAACCAGCAGGAGCTCTACACCACACACGTGCGTACACACACGTACACCCACACACACACACACACACTGTGATGAATACATCACTCGCTGACCTTGCTCAACCTGAATAATGACACCATTTTCACTCTCAGCTGGAGATACTGGAACATTTATCTTACACAGAAATGAACATGCTTTATTTGTTTTTCACACTAAGCATTTAATGTTTAATTACATGCATATTTTTTCATAATTTTAGCGATGAGATTTCATTATGCCAGACAGCATGTGTTGAGTAAATGTGTTTGCCCTGAATATAGAGAGTATAACATTAGAAGGATACAAATAAACTGTAATAATTATAAACACTGTGAAATAAAACGCTATTTAACTATTATTAAATAAAACACTCTAAGAGGAGAACACTTAGAGGGACACTGCTCTGACTTATGTCAAATGTTTTTTTGTCTACTGTCAAAAAAATGACACAATATTCAATAGAGCACATTGCTATATTGTGATAATTCTGTGTAAAATCAACATCCAAAAGCTTTCAAATGCTGTAATTATAATCATACACAATATACGATGTAAAATATTAGATGCCAATCCATTAGAACTTTACCTAGATCCCAGCACACTCTCTTCCTACCTGCAGCCACCAAACTTCCTGTTGAATCCTACACCACAACACTAAGGTTGCTGTGGCTGTTTACTATCTGATCAGCAACCAGCTTCCCTTAACAACTCCGGTTACTCACTGAGCCCAGCCCATGAGAACCCACTGCTCTCCACAGGGGTCATCAGGTCGGCACCTCCCCTTGTCAGTGTTTCACTGAATTAAGCGCATGACACTCCAGAAGTCTGGCGTCCCAGACCCACCCCACTCTGAGCCAGCTTAAGAGTCCTACCTTACGCTTTAGCAACAATAACCGTAAATTCACAATGGCCTCCCTGGTGACTAGTGCTGCACCTAGCCCCACTGGCACCGTTAATGCACCCTTAGTGCTGCCAGTTCCATGTGAACTTTACGTGCTACATCACCTACACCCGCAATGATCCCGCTACAGTGTACTTCCCCACCGAGTCTGTTCTCTCCTTATCCACAGCCACTGACTAGACCTTTCAGGTATTTCTGATCTTTCCTTCACAGCTGCCCTTAGTTTCCAGCCCCTGATGCGAACTAAACCAGCAGGGATGTGGCCGACTTGGCTACAAATCCCCCTAACACCTATCTCCACAGGTCTTACATGTGCCTGCCACCCACGTTCCCTCATCTCAGCCGCCAAGTCGAATGCTTCGTCTACTGCATCCTCAAATGGAACCGTTACCTCTGTGAAATAAACTATCCGTTTACTTTCAGTCTACAGCACCATGTCTGGCCTCAATGTAGTGAACATAATGCACTCTGGGACTGGCAGGTTTTTTCCTACGTCCACCAGCAACTTCCAGTCTCGTGCTTCACCCCATCTACCAATATTTGTAGCCTGCACACTTTCTCAATATATCAACTATTAAGAGAAGGGCAATATCCTCAGCACTGATGAGTAAATCCCCAAAGCTCAAGGTGGAGGCAGGCCATAGCAGTTAGAAAATAATTATTTTACTGTTTTATTTATAGAATACATGAAGCACAGCTTTTGTAAAGGGCTCAGACAGTTTTGTTGGTCTTGAAGCTGTTAGTCCTGTTCTGGCTGTTTTACAGGACTTTACTGCCCTGAAATGTTCAAAACCAAAAACAAATGCACGTGCATGACACATTAACAGCCTTCTGTCTGTGTTCGGCCTGTATTTCCAATGTTAGTTTCATAAATCTAAACTTTCAGAATACAGACTTTTCCCAAACAGCTGAACTATAGAAGGGAATTTTTATCAGAACGTTTTGAGCCACAGCGGATGCCTGCCTCCACCTTGAGCTTTGGGGATTTACTCAATCAGTCCTGAGGATATTGCCCTTCTCTTAAGAGTCACACTCACACAAGCCTTCACTCCAAAATGTTGTTTTCCTTTCCAGAACAACTTCTCTCTTGTGCACAAGCGTTTTGATTACTAGGGCGATAGCAGCGTAGCACTGTGTACAGAGCAATTAACCCATGCTTACACTGTACACACAGCTCGTCGCTGGATGATTTATAAGGTGTATTTATTCTTGCTATCCAAAATATTATTGTTAAACACACAGTTTTTCTATAGAACACTTGAACAGAGCTTGTTCACACAGAAAGGCAGATGTTTGGGTAGCGATTATATTCCTATTGCACTCAAATGTTTTAAGTGCTCCAGAGTTTAATGTTGGCAGATGATTCTGGTTCTGATTACTTTTCTATACAGATGACTATAACAAACTAAACAATAACTTAATAGAATACACACAACTGACAGATATCTCTGTTCCTCCACAGCTTAAATGAAATGTATGAAAGGTTTAAAAGCATGTAAATCAGCAGTATAACATGTAAACGCCACTGGTGTGATGATAAATTTGCATGTGCTGTTCCTACGTTTTGGAGTTTTTCTTGTGTTTTCTGTCTGAAGCTGCGGGATTGAACCTTGGGCTCAGGTGCGTCTCAATGTTTTCTCAGGTGTGTCGGCTGGGGGGGATTAAACATTTGGTAGATCTGCTGGACCATAAGGTCCAGGAAGTGCAGAGGAATGCGTGTGGAGCCCTCAGGAACCTGGTGTATGGGAAAGCCACCGACGACAACAAGATAGCTGTGAGAAATGCCGGTGGCGTGCCTGCTTTGCTTCGTCTGCTGAGGAAAACTGTTGATGCTGAAGTACGGGAGATCGTCACAGGTAAGACAAAGGGATAGTGTGTGTGCATTGTTGATAAATGGGGGCAGTATTTTTTTTACGTTATGTGCATGTCTGCGCTTCATGGGGCATATTTTGTTTGTGTTGTTTGAGGCACTCTGAATTGTAGCAGCTTATTGATTCAGTCTGTAGAGAGATTAATATAAGAACGAATCAGTAAATGTATAAGTGGATCTGTAAATATAGATGAGTCAGTGTGTGTACATAAGGATCCATAAGTGTGTGAGACAGTAGGGGTTTATGAGGATCAGTAATTGTACATGAGGATCAGTAATATGAGTGAATCAGTGTATGAACGAACCAGTAAGTGTATGAACGAATCAGTAAGTGTATGAACGAATCAGTAAGTGTATGAACGGACCAGTAAGTGTATGAACGGACCAGTAAGTGTTTGAACGGACCAGTAAGTGTTTGAACGAACCAGTAAGTGTTTGAACGAACCAGTAAGTGTTTGAACGAACCAGTAAGTGTTTGAACAAATCAGAAAGTATATGAACGAACCAGTAAGTGTTTGAACGAACCAAGAAGTCTATGAGCAAATCAGTAAGTGTTTGAATCAATCAGTAATGTATGAAAAGATCAGTAAGCGTTGAAGCGAATCAGTAAGTGTTTGAACAAATCAGTAAATGCATGAACGAATCAGTAAGTGTTTGAATGAATCAGTAATGTTTGAATGAATCAGTAAGTGTACAAGAGAATCAAAGTCTCAGTGTGAGTCACTAAGTATAAGAGCAATCAGCTGTAAGAGTTAATCAAAAAGTACGAGTGTAAGAGGGAATCAATAAGTCTATGAAAGCATCAGTAGGTGTGGGAGTGAATCAGTAAGTATGAGGGAATCAGAAGGTGTGCAAGTGAATCTGTGAATGTGTGTGAACATCTATAAATATTATTTATTTATCAACTGTACAAGTTGCTACATAATGTCACTGCTACACATAGCTCTAGGGTCCTGGGATCTTGTGTTCAAACATCACCTCTTGTCACATTCTCCCCTTGTCTCTGTGGGTTTCCTCCAGGTGCCCTGCATCTACCACAGTCTGAGCACGCACTGGTAGGATGAGGAGTCAGGAAGAGGATTTAGTCAGTGGCTGAACAGTGCAGTGCAGTTTTTATTTATTTATTTAATTCTCTTTATTGAAATTGAATGCGTATTTGTCACAGAGTCGTTTGCAGGTTGGGTCGTCACACCCTAGTGAATCTGTGAGTGTGACCCTGCAGCGAGGCGTGTAGCCTGTCTTTACATTCCACTGCCCAGTGTTGAAATTCCATCTGCTCTCACAAATCCACACATTACAAAGCACTCGTAAAGTAATCTATAATTCATCCGTCCCTTTCTGTAGTGATTGTTGCAAACTGTCTGCTTTTTATATTTGGTGAAGGATGCATATGTCGTCTTCACTCTAATCCTACACTCTGTAGTTATCTACATTGAGCTTTCTTATCCACAGCGGCACTGTCAGCATCAATGCCATAAACCTTATGTTCTTATTAAGGACTAACATCAATTTTCATGAGTCTGAGTCTGCCATAGGGGTGGCACGGTGGCGCAGCAGGTAGTGTCGCAGTCACACAGCTCCAGTGGCCTAGAGGTTGTGGGTTCAATTCCCGCTCCGGGAGACTGTCTGTGAGGAGTGTGGTGTGTTCTCTCTGTGTCTGCGTGGGTTTCCTCCGGGTGACTGTCTGTGAGGAGTGTGGTGTGTTCTCTCTGTGTCTGTGTGGGTTTCCTCCGGGTGACTGTCTGTGAGGAGTGTGGTGTGTTCTCCCTGTGTCTGCGTGGGTTTCCTCCGGGTGACTGTCTGTGAGGAGTGTGGTGTGTTCTCCCTGTGTCTGCGTGGGTTTCCTCCGGGTGACTGTCTGTGAGGAGTGTGGTGTGTTCTCCCTGTGTCTGCGTGGGTTTCCTCCGGATGACTGTCTGTGAGGAGTGTGGTGTGTTCTCTCTGTGTCTGCGTGGGTTTCCTCCGGGTGCTCCGGTTTACTCCCACAGTCCAAAAACACACGTTGGTAGGTGGATTTGTGACTCCAAAGTGTCTGTAGGTGTGAGTGTGTGTGTGTTGCCCTGTGAAGGACTGGCGCCCCCTCCAGGGTGTATTCCCACCTTGCGCCCAATGATTCCAGGTAGGCTCTGGATCCACCGCGACCCTGAATTGGATAAGGGTTACAGACAATGAATAAAAGAATGAATGAGTCTGCCATAAAAACATGAATTATTAAGTTCAGTTGTTTATTGGGTAATAGAAGAGATATAAAAGTGTTATATCCACCTTTATTTTCTCAGATCTATACATAAATCTACATTGCCACTCACAGCTCGTACGTCCTCCATCAGACACAGCCACAGAATCATTGTTTTGAACGATCGTGAACCTGATTTCACACACAGATCTGTGCCTGGCTCGATTTGAATTACAAAAATCTCTATCGACAAAACTTGACATAAAAAGCGTTCTTTGAAGATTTCTAATGTCCAAATGATATGTCGTTATGGACAGATTGATGGATGATAAAAATAATAGCTTGTTGCAGCTGTGCTACTCAAACAGTGCCTTTGACCTAGAGGTCAAACCTGAGCGTGGTGACAGTGGGGATGGTGCATGATTCACTCCAGCTCACACCTGCGTGGTCTACCTGCTGCTTGGGCAGTGAGTAAAGTGCTGTTTCAGCACGGCAGGCTCCATCACCCCCACCGTTGTGACTGAGTCATAGCAGACTAAAGCAGACCACTCCTGCTGCGTTTGGATTATGTAAGGCTAGGACATATGCCAAGAAAGTCAGATCTCAAAAACAGAAAGGCATATTTCACCTGATCTCAGTAATCAACTGATGATCAAGACCTTCCGCATTCTGTGTGTCTTAAAAGCAGGAAAAACAGCGCCCAGTGCCAGTCATGATTTCTATTGTCTTATGGTGTTCACACGTAAACACAACCATTATATCAAAACCAAATGGTACTTCCATGCCCACACTCCTCGATTCTGACGGTCAGAATCCTTCTGGCGACTCCCTTAAGCTCAGTGTCTCCCTGCAGTGAAGCAGAAGCTGAAATTGTGGCGTCGTGTCCTGTTGGGCGTGTGTCTGTTTTCAAGCATCGTCTGGATCACTCTGGAATGGACTGTAATCAATGGACTGATTCAGCGTACGTGGCTGACTCCCTGGAGTCTGAATCACTGAATCAGCTGCTTGAACATATAATATTATGACCACCACCTTGTTTCTGGATTCTGAGATCCACTTTCTACTGACCACACAGGAGCACATTGTAGTTTTATAATTACAGACTTACTATAGTCCGTTTGTTACTCTGTGTATTTTATTTTCCCCCTTTCAGCCGACCCCACAGAGCAGGTGTGATGTGGTGGTGGATCATTCTCAGCGCTGCAGTGACACTGACGTGGTGGTGGTGTGTTAGTGTGTGTTGTGCTGGTGTAGAGTGGATCAGACACAGCAGTGCTGCTGGAGTTTTTAAACCCTCTGTCCACTCTCTGAGACACTCCTCCCTCGTTGGTCCACCTTGTAGATGTAAAGTCAGAGACAGTAGCTGTTGCTGCTCAATGTGTGTTGGTGATCGTATTGGTTACAAGTACAGTGGAGCCTCTACTAACGAACTTTCCAAGATACGAACCAAGCATTTGAATAGTTTTTGCCTCCACCAACGAACTATGACTCTAGAAACGATCCCGAGCCTCCTCCGAGCCGGCGGCTGGAAATGGCCACTTACCCCAATAGACTTGAGTGAGCATTTAAGATTAGCACATTGTAGCTTTAGCAATTTAGCATTATTGTAAATAGCAGACATCGAAATTCGTGCTAAGTTAAGCCGTATCTACGCTTCGTCTCCCCACATTCACCGCCTACTCTCCGTTATTCCACCCCCCCCCACCTCCCGTCATACAGCCAGTGCCTGTGTTACTCCTCCAGCCAGTCGTCACGTCTTCAAGGTAGCGATGTGTAACCACTTACAACTTTATTTCTTGTTTATTACTGTTACCACTGTATTTCTCTTTTATTTTTAGTAACGCTACATGTATTTTTTTAATAATTTGAGAGTGTTGTAAACATATATCAGTGCAAAAAGGGTGACTTTCGGGGTGGGGGCTGGAACACATTAATTGCTTTTCCATTATTTTAAATTGGGAAAATTAACTCGAACTTCGTAGGTAAGTTCGTAGGTAGAGGTTCCACTGTAATTGGTTACATTTAAAGGAACACTACATAAGATAAGAGTTTTGGCTCCTGGGGCTCCCCCTAGTGTAATTAATTTTTACTGCACTGTACAGAAATTGGGCGGTGGGATGTCACAAAGTTACATAGTACAATTTCTGCAGTGTTGAGCCCAGAACAGCAACAACAGAGGCAGTGAAACATCAACTTTTCTGAAGCTGTAATTTTAAAGTAAAAATAATAAACACTGTTCCATTAAATTCCGTTCTGTTACAAAACAAACATCCTTATTTGACTTGTAGATAGATGCTAGGTTTACAGCACAGTAGATGGGTTCCACTTCTATATTTTCTTTCTTTCTCTTCTTTCTCTACTCTTCTCACAACAGCAGTGATGGGAGATGTTTCAGTTCACTTTGGTTTGAACCCTGTCACCACGGCATCGAGGCTGATTCTCTTTGTTAATTCTTGCTCTTTGAACCGGATATCCAGCAGAGATCTGCTTCCCGCTCAAGCAGCTCTCATTAATTGCTGAAGTGATTAGTTCTGACGCTAGAGTGTGTCACGTCGTTCAACTAATTGGCGGTTGACAGTGCCATGTCGAGCAATTACACAAGGGCAAAAAAACCGTGTGTCACCCGCAGATAATCTCAGCCAGTCAGAGCAGAGGACTCCTCCCGGTGAAAGCCAATCAGCAGCAGCTTCCACAGTGAAGTAATGAGAAATGACAGGCTCTAAACCGGCTTTCCCTGAGACGCTCGTTCAGGCCTCTAACGTAACAATCACCTTGTTTATCTCAGCAACCTTGCTATTAAGTGGTTTAAATCTCAGCTGGTTGCAGAAGTGATTGTTTCTGTTGTTGTTCTCATAGTAACGTCTGCTGTGCGTAGTCAGTAATTCAGGTTCGTGCTGAGTCCCGACTGGATGTTAGCCAAATCAAAGTGTTATATGAACATTATAAAAGTTACAGAACCGTTCACAGCCTCTGAATGTGAAAAAACATTGTGACGTCACTAAATCATGTGCATCACTTATATCCAACTGATTAACAGTCTGAGTGAGGCCCACTACAACACGCCCCGTCTGAAGAGACCTGCGTACGATATGTCCATCACAATTTTTGTTTTTGAGAATGAGGAGAGACGATGAGGTTAAAAAAACTACATTGACATTAGAAGTGGACGTCAGGAAGAGAATGTACAATTCAGGCTATTCATCCATCCGTTGGCCACCACTTATCTGGGTCCAGGTCGCCGGGGGAAGCAGTCTGAGTAAAGAAACCCAGACCTCCCTCTCCCCAGACACTTCTTCCAGCTCTTCCAGGGGGATACTGAAGCATTCCCAGGCCAGTCGGCACATATCATCTCTCCAGTGTGTTTTGGGTCTTCCCCAGGGCCTCTTCCCTGTTGGACACGCCCCAAACACCTCATCAGGGAGGCGTCCAGGAGGCATCGGGATCAGACGCTCGAACCACGTCAACTGGCTCCTCTCGACACCAAGAAGCAGCGGCTCCAGTTTGAGGGTGTGTCCAAAACCCAGTGAGCTGTCTAACGAGGGCATTTTACGCCACAGTGCGCACGCTCCCGACACGTAGACTGTCCCAATTCTTAGACGCCTCATCGCGAGCTCAGATCCCTCTTCACCGCAACGGACCAGTACAGAGCCGGCTGTCAATCTCCCGCTTCGCCTTTCCCTCACTCGTGAGATACTTGAGACAGTCCTCCACTTGAGGCAGGATCTCACTTCCAACCTGGAGAAAGCACTCCACTCTTTTCCGACTGAGTAACATGGACTCAGACTTGAAGGTGCTGATCCTCTTCACACTCGGCGGCAGACTGCTCCAGTAAGAGCTGGAGGTCCCGGCTCGATGAAGTCAACAGAACCGCATCATCAGCAAAAATCAGACATGGGATTCTGAGACCAGCAACCGGACACCTTCCGAAATTCTGTCCATAAAAGTTACAGAATCTGTGACAACGGTCTGGTCCTGACGGAGTCCAGTCCCGACTGGAGACCAGGCCGACTTACTAACGGCGATGAGAACCGCACTCCTCCTCCTGTTTATATAGGGACCTACGGGGACTGGCCATTTAACTTGTGTCATTTGTATCACATTTAATAGTAAAAGCTCAAACTGTAGAAGAGTTGTGCATCAACACCTTACTCCCATTTAAAGTTAGATTTATGACATCAGTGTCAGGGTAAATATTGGGGAACTATTTATTATGCATTTGTTTTTAGATGTGATTCATTTTTTGACTGAGAGCTGAGGCGCTGAGGATTGTATTTGATTTCTTTGTAGTTTGTTGTCGTTCAGTAGAACGTGGATAACAGTTAAAACATGTTTCGGTCAACATGTTTGTGGTGGCTACAGGAGTGTGTGATGTAATCTGACCTTGGCAGGCAAACCTGTGTGTGTGTGTGTGTGTGTGTGTGAGAGAGAGAGAGAAGTGAGACTGAGACGAGAGAGAGTAGTGAGACTGAGAGTCGAGAGAGAGTAGTGAGAGAGAGAGCGAGAGAGAGAGAGAGAGAGAGAGAGAGAAAGAGAAAACATTACATTTATAAGTTCATCCATGGGTCACATAACACACAGTCATCCCACAGCCAGAGTGTGTGTGAGAGGTGAGAGAGAGCCTCACCCTTCAGGCCCCCTCATCTCCTTCTCTCCTCTCCTCCTCTCTCAACTCTTCTCTTCACTGCTCTCCTCCTCTCCTCCCCTTTCCCTTTTCCTCTTTCCTCTCCTTTTCTCATTTCTCTCCTCCTCTCCTCTCCTCCCCTTTCCCTTTTCCTCTTTCCTCTCCTCCCCTCCTCTCTGTCATCAGCTCCAGCTTCAGCCCATGGTTCGTTAGTTAATAAAAGTCAGAGGAGCGTCTCTCTGCTTCACTGCTTCTGAGAACGACACGGACGTTCAACACACATCTTTATTTTCTTTTTTCTAACACATCATTCTTATATTCTCTCTCTCTCTCTCACACACACACACACACACACACAATAACCCCCTGAAATCAGATCATATTAAATGGTACTGAAGAGGAAGAGAGATAAGTGCTCATGCCATTCTGTGAACTTTTGTTCAGACAGGAAAGCTCTTAAAATTGTGTCATGTTTGTCGTGTGTGTGTGTGTGTGAGAGAGAGAGTGAGAAAGAGATGTTAGAAGGCTTCTATTGTGTTGCTGTCTGGAGATTTACAACACTATGAACACAGCAGCTGTCCTTCACACTGTGAAATGAATGAACCAATAGAAATAAAATCTTGTTACGTTGACTTTCATTGAAACTTAAAAAGGTTGTTACATTCTCCTTTAAAGTTACTGTATTGGATACGAACGCATAAATACTGTTCCAACCGAGTACGAGTAAAAATGTGTGTATTTTACTGACACTGACACTTACTTAGACTGAATCATCAGGAGCATTGTGTAATAGTGCAGTTATTAATTCTAACGTTTCAGAATCGTTTTCTGGAAGTGTCCATCGTTTATTTAAGATTTTCCCACGTTACACCAACAATAATTAGATCAATAAAGTATCAATCTATAAATGAGTAACATGAGCTACAACAAGCACGGTGTTGTGTATCTTTGGGAAGACAGTCTCCGTGACACGATAACGGCTGGGAGTTCTGCACTTGGAGAGGAACATCCACACTTCCCAGGAGGAAAACACACTGTGAGTGAAGAAAACCCCTCCTTGTTCGAGGCGTACTCACTGCTCTCTGGCTCCCCCTACAGTCCGCTTTTCTTGGGTGGCCTTCACTGATTGTGAAATAATTCCAGATCACAGACATTTACAGTTCTCTGCTCATTAGTGCAGTAAGGTGCACCAGGCACACGGTGTCGGATGTTGGTATCAGAGCCTCGTTTGTGGTCACGAGTACGAGGAAATGAACACGGAGTCAGGCAAATACTCAGTACCAGTGTCGGTGTTCGTGCACCTCTGCTGTTTTGGAGATGCGTGCTTTTTGTTAGTGCCACGCAGTGTGTTCCAAAGACCAGTTTGCAGTTATGATAATAACGATAGCAGTGTGGCTTTTATCATTGTTTATTTATAATAAAGATGGCTGGACAAACAACACACAACGTTTTTGAATGTTTTTATAATTGCTTATTACCTATTTTATTAGATTATGTAACACAGTTCTACCGCCACAGACCGTGGGGAGGAGGTGGACACAGCTGTTTCTGGTTTGGTTTAGTGGGGGCTGTTCATGATGAGGGATCTACTCATGCTCACAGTGCAGTGAGTGATTTCTGGATCATTTAAGGGTCACAAGGAAGTCCATTTAAACGTCATGGGATTTGTCTTGATGTTTTCTTCGACTGAAAAAGGAATGCCATCTGAAATCAGCTGTTATTTCATGTGAGATGAAGGATGGCTAAGTAACTAGAGCAAGAAAAGTCTTAGGTTTGTGTGAGACACACACACACACACACACACACACACACTGAGGACCCTTCTGCTCTCTGTGGCTGTTAATTGAAAGCACTGTAGAACGAGACACAAACCAGAGCACTCTGTCTGAGGACGATTTAAGAGCTCACAAGGGACCCATCAGAAGAAATTTCCTACACACACACACACACACATCTGCACTGTTGTGGATTTACAGCTGACTACTTAACTGTGTAAATAAGTCGATGTTCTGCTCACAAACCTACATCAAATATAATCTGTAAAAGCTAGAATCCAACCTGCTTCTTCTTTCAGACTTTAATGCAGCCATAAAATGAGTTATAAATTCATGTTCCAGGAGGTATTCCCGAGGAGGGACAGAAGATAATCTTTTTGAAATGAATGCTCTGTATCAAAGGTTCACAAAACCAACGTTAAATAAAATATTGAATGATCTGAAAGCAATTGGATTGAAACATGACCTGGTAGATCCTCAAAACTTACAACATTACAATATCCTCCTTGGTCCAGTCCATCAGCTCCATGTGTGTGTACACGAGCATGGCTCTACACAGTGTTTATACATCTGTAGCTCTGCATACTTAGTCAGGCCCCTTTCATCCTGATCTTCATGGAGGTCATTTTAAAGCTGTGGCTGACTGGGGAATACATACTTGTTTGCTGTGTGTCTCTAGGCTCTGGAATGTGTGTGTATATGGTCAGCCACCGTGTGTGTGTATGTGTGTGTGTGTGTGTGTGTGTGTGCGCTTATGAGACTCTCTTTTTTGTCTCAGTTTGCTTATGTGTCATTTCCATAGCAAAACCACCTGGAGGTTAGGGTGGAGTCAGAGCTGGTGGAGCGCTGTCCCACGTCGGCTCTGAACCCTGTCGCACCTGATCTCTCTCATTCTCCTCATCAGCTGCGGAAAATGTGATGGAAAACCTCACCATTTGCTCTTGTTTACAGCAGAATACATTCTAGTAGTTAGCCTTGAGCTGACACAAGTCTGATCTAATCACAAATGCATTATTTACTCCCCAAGGTTTTAGAGCGAGAGAGAGAGAGAGGGGAGAGACAGGAGACACAGAGAGAGAGGAGAGACAGGAGACAGAGAGAGAGAGAGAGGAGACACAGAGAGAGAGGAGAGACAGGAGACAGAGAGAGAGACAGGAGACACAGAGAAAGAGGAGAGACAGGAGACACAGAGAGAGGAGAGACAGGAGACAGAGAGAGAGAGAGAGGAGAGACAGGAGACACAGAGAGAGAGGAGAGACAGGAGACACAGAGAGAGAGAGGAGAGACAGGAGACACAGAGAGAGAGAGGGAGAGACGGGAGACAGGAGACAGAGAGAAAGGAGAGACGGGAGACACAGAGAGGAGAGACAGGAGAGGAGAGAGAGAGGAGAGACAGGAGACACACACACAGAGAGAGAGAGAGAGAGAGAGAGAGAGGAGAGACAGGAGACACACAGAGAGAGGAGAGACAAGAGAGAGAGGAGAGGAGAGACAGGAGACACAGAGAGAGAGGGGGGAGAGACAGGAGAGAGAGAGAGAGAGAGAGAGAGAGAGAGAGAGAGATTGATTTCGATTTCTTAGGTCTTATCACTCCAGTTCTATAAAAAGCTTGAGAACTAAGGCAGAACCTCAGGCCAGGATACTAACCACCAGTGACTACTGACACAGACGTCTGAGTGTGTGTTGTACTCGTACATATAATAAATAAAGAATATACTCTGAGTTTCCAGTCTGCTGCACTGGACAGTTTTGAATACGTGGCTGTGCCTGACCAGTGCACCTTTATGGGATTATTTTTCTGATGAAATGTATGTCAGAAAACATATGTATAAATGTATAAGGTGTATGCATCATAAACAGAATAAATTACAGAATAGTCTCTCTCTCTCTCTCTCTCTCTCTCTCTCTCTCTCTCTCTGTAGGGGTCCTGTGGAACCTGTCCTCATGTGATGCTGTTAAAATGACAATCGTGCGCGATGCCTTAGCAACTCTGACCAACACTGTGATCATTCCCCACTCTGGCTGGAGCAGCTCGTCCTATGACGATGACCATAAGCTCAAATTTCACTCTTCACTTGTTCTGCGCAACACCACAGGCTGCTTAAGGTACACACACACACACATAACTGCAGCACTACATTGCTCCCTGCTGGAGGAGCTGCATTCACACAGACCACAGTCCATTTCATGTTTTCTTTAAAAAGAGTTGAGGCTTTTAGAGATGTTTTTAATTTTGTGGCAAATGAACAAATCTGAAATGTGACACAAGGCCGTTTTTGTTTAACAAATGAACATTCTCACTTTATGAAACGTACCTCAAACCAACTACATGAAATTATTTGAAGGAAGTGTTTATTTTTATTTCCTGTTTAAAAAATAATAATAATAATAAATAAATCAAGATTTGCCTCCCCTTCCTCTGACGAGGCTTGTGCAGATCACCGTTAGAAATCTGAGAGACATTGAGGATCTTATCCGGCTAAAGAGCGAGCATCCACACACACACACACACACACACACACACACTCTCACACTCACATTCTCTCTGAGCATGTTATTGGAGCCACACGCTCTCCTCCGGTGTCTGAGCCCTCGTTTCTGCTGGATATGAGTCTGTGGAGAGGTGGTGACCCTGGCTTGCTTGTTGCCGTAGAAACCTAAGCTCGGCTGGTGAGGAGGCCAGGAAGCAGATGCGCTGCTGTGAGGGGCTGGTGGACTCTCTTCTGTACGTCATCAAAGCGTGCGTCAGCACCTCCGACTTCGACAGCAAGGTAACACACTCATTCCTAAAAACAGACGGACACCAGACAAAGCTAATCTTTCTCTGTTGCTCCAAAGCATTTTGAAGGCAGATGTGATGATGGAAGACTGATTTTAGATGTTGGTGCTTAGTGAACTGCTTCAAAATCCAACTTTATTTGCATATTGCTTGGACACTATGAATATGTTATTATGATTATTGTGGTCTCAAGCTGTTTGCACATTAACTTTATCCATCCATCCATTATCTGTAACCGCTTGTCCAATTTAGGGTCGCGGGGGGTCCAGAGCCTACCTGGAATCATCGGGCGCAAGGCGGGAATACACCCTGGAGGGGACGCCAGTCCTTCACAGGGCAACACAGACACACACACATTCACACCTACGGACACTTTCAAGTCTCCAATCCACCTGCAACGTGTGTTTTTGGACTGTGGGAGGAAACCGGAGCACCCGGAGGAAACCCACGCGGACACGGGGAGAACACACCAACTCCTCACAGACAGTCACCCGGAGCTGGAATCGAACCCACAACCTCCAGGCCCCTGGAGCTGTGTGACTGCGACACTACCTGCTGCGCCACCGTGCCGCCCACATTAACTTTATATTACAGTATATTACAGTACACCAGTGTGTGAATCCCTTAAACAAGACTGTGTTGGTGGTTTTTTGATTTCAGTGAAGTCCAAGTCAAAATAAGGTTTAACAGGAACTCTGCACACTCTCAGATAGTTCATCTGAGAGCCCATATTTGCTTAAAATTTCACCCAATCCATGAGAAGGAGCTTATTCTGAGCCTGTGGTAGGTTACAGTTTAAAGCACCGAGAGCTTTAAGCTCCACCAAATGAGCGCGCTGCAGTTAAAAGCATTTAATACCCTTAAGTACGTTATTAGACTTTACAGGCTGGAATGCTGCGTGTGTGTGATTCCAGCTCTCCTCCAGTCCTCCTCCCTCACTGCTGCTGGCACCACACGTCTTCATTTCTGCACTGGGTTTGATCTGCATCCCTCTCAATCCCAGCACAAACACTCGGGCAGAATTAAAGTCGTTTATTCAGGCTTCGCTGGCTTCCTCCTGGCTTCTGTTTGGACACTGACGGTATCCGCCGGACACTTAGAGACACTGCGTTACAGTAACAACAGAGCTGGTCAAACAGAGGTCAAGTGTTTTCATTTACACAGTCAGGCACTTATATAAAGGTCAGATGGAAGGTCACCGGGAGTCACTTCTACAGTTAAAATTATATTAGATCCAGCTGCAGTGACATAATCCTTCATCACTGACTGAGACTGTTGGGACATTAGACTGAACTGAACGCGATAATGTGATCTGTCTGCCTCTCTGTCTGTCTGCCTCTTTGTCTCTCTGTCTGTCTATCTGTGTCTGTCTGTCTCTCTGTCTGCCTCTTTGTCTCTCTGTCTGCCTCTTTGTCTCTCTGTCTGTCTAGCTGTGTCTGTCTGTCTGTCTGTCTGCCTCTTTGTCTCTCTGTCTGCCTCTTTGTCTCTCTGTCTGTCTAGCTGTGTCTGTCTGTCTGTCTGTCTGTCTGCCTCTTTGTCTCTCTGTCTGTCTAGCTGTGTCTGTCTGTCTGTCTGTCTGTCTGTCTGCCTCTTTGTCTCTCTGTTGGTCTGTCTCTGTCTGTCTGTCTCTCTGTCTGCCTCTTTGTCTCTCTGTCTGTCTAGCTGTGTCTGTCTGTCTCTCTGTCTGCCTCTTTGTCTCTCTGTCTGCCTCTTTGTCTCTCTGTCTGTCTAGCTGTGTCTGTCTGTCTGTCTGTCTGCCTCTTTATCTCTCTGTCTGTCTAGCTGTGTCTGTCTGTCTGTCTGTCTGTCTGTCTGCCTCTTTGTCTCTCTGTTGGTCTGTCTCTGTCTGTCTGTCTCTCTGTCTGCCTCTTTGTCTCTCTGTCTCTCTATCTGTCTGTCTGTCCTGAGCAGTGTGTATGCAAGGAGCATCTCACAGTAACACTACATTCAAGGCACAATAACGCATTAATTTTGTCTACTTTTCTATTATAATTCCCATTATCTCCTTTAAACACCTAAGATAAGGAGATACACATGGAACAGACCTTTTTAGTGTGTGATTAATATCTTTTGACATTTTGTTTACTAATAAACTGTCTGTGTGCATTAATTGTTTACATCGAACAAAGGGGAAATCATCTTATCGTTTGAGAATTACTCAGTGAATATATTTGTTCTCTCTGTGTCTGTCTTTCTCTTCTTTAGATTGTGGAGAACTGTATTTGCACTCTGCGGAATCTCTCTTACCGGTTGGAGCTTGAGATGCCGCCCTCGCGACTGATAGCCAGTCAGGAGATAGATGGGCTACTGAACTCTGAGTCCCCCAGTAAAGAGGTGGACTACAGCTGCTGGGGGAGGAAGAGGAAGAAAAAAAAGAAGAGCACCCAGGAGGAGCAGGTCAGTTACGGTTTAGGGTTTGTTTATTTAGTGCAGCGTGTGTGGTTTCTCACTAGTGGTAGGTAGGTATTGCAGGTGAGGAGCAAGGAATCAGAAGAAAGGAGCATTTTAATATCTGTCTTTATTAATGTCTTTCTGTTTTTCTCAATGAAAACATGTTAAAAAGACATTAAAAAGGAAACCAGAAAAATGAGGCTTGCCTGGAACCACAGTGAGAAAAATGATGATTAAAGTCGGCACGTTAACTGCGGCGGAACAGCGTAAACAGTACAGGACCGTAGTCGTGTGTATAACGTTTATGACCTGAGAGTGGCAGTATCGAGCACTCAACAGCGTTTTAAAAAGATGTGCAGTGCACAACAGGCTCATTGCAGTCACTAATGCTGTGACGAGGCTGTCATTGTTCACCTGCCGTTGCTCATTCACAGATTGAAAAGTGAAAAACTGCAGCACAGTTTAAATATTAGGCCAATGTTCTGTATTTTTGAACATTGTTGTTAATGTTGTCTCTGGTGTTATAAAGTTAAACTACTGATTTACACAGAGAAGTGGATGTTTCTGTAATCAGAAAACTGTAAACTTGCATGTGTATTTTATTACCATTTTTGAGGGTGATGTGCAGTGCGGAAATTGCCCTTCGTCTGAGGTCGGGAATGATAGAAAAAGTTTGAGAACCACTGCTTTAGTGCAATAAGAGTGTCTTTGTAGTTTCTATATTCCTGAATCATCACAGAGTTGTGAAGTGCTGCTGATGTTAAATTCAATTCAAAATGTATTTATATTGCGTTTTTTACAACTGACGTCACAACGCAGCTTCACAGAATTAGTATCAGAACAGGGGACAGTGCAAATCAACAACCCTCATGAGAACAGCCAAAGGGCAACAGTGGCAAGGAAAACCTCCCTCGAAGCTGAAGGAGGAACCAAGAGTCGCAGGGCACCATCCACCTCTGATCACACTCCTGAATACACTCCTGATCACACTCCTGAATACACTACTGATAACACTCCTGAATACACTACTGATCACACGCCTGAATACACTACTGATTACACTCCTGAATACACTCCTGATCACACTCCTGAATACACTCCTGATCACACTCCTGATCACACTCCTGAATACACTCCTGAATACACTCCTGAATACACTCCTGATCACACTCCTGATCACACTTCTGATCACACTCCTGAATACACTACTGATCACACTACTGATCACACTCCTGAATACATTACTGATCACACTCCTGAATACACTACTGATCACACTCCTGAATACACTTCTGATCACACTCCTGAATACACTTCTGATCACACTCCTGAATACACTTCTGATCACACTCCTGAATACACTACTGATCACACGCCTGAATACACTACTGATCACACGCCTGAATACACTACTGATCACATGCCTGAATACACTACTGATCACATGCCTGAATACACTCCTGATCACACTCCTGATCACACTCCTGATCACACTACTGATCACACTCCTGAATACACTCCTGATCACACTCCTGAATACACTACTGATCACACTCCTGATCACATGCCTGAATACACTACTGATCACATGCCTGAATACACTACTGATCACACTACTGATCACACTCCTGAATACACTACTGATCACACGCCTGAATACACTACTGATTACACGCCTGAATACACTACTGATCACACTCCTGATCGTTTACTGATATTGATACTGATGTTTGTTTCTAAAAAGGATTAATGTTGCATTCTGCCTTCTACAATTTCCTTTTATTTACACCATGGCAATAAACACGTACCTCTTTTACAGTGCAATTAAACTATGTAAACCAAATTGACCCCCTGCTTTTTGTAGTGTTTTGCAATCTTTCCGAGTGAAACTTTATACCGTTTGATGATTAAAGAGTGTGTTACACAAACAAAACCTAATCATCTCTGTTTCAAAAGCATTAAAAGCATTGATCAGTGTTCAGTCCAGAGAGAGGAAAGCAGCTGGAGGTCCGTACAGTATTTATAAGTCTTGCTCTAACTATTTCTCTGCAATTGGTTTATCAGTCAAAACAATTATTTCACCAGGTCATCACTTTGGGAGCATTTGAAAATTGCTGCAGGCACAATTATATCACAGAGCAGTATTTGTCCTACAAAGTGTCCTATATACAGTAGCCTACAGGCACCTGCTAATGGCCGACTGCTCTCTGTAGTATATTTTTATATATATATATATATATATATATATATATATATATATATATATATATATATATATATATATGTATGTTCTAGCTGTACGTTGATGGGTGACTCAGACTCATCCAGATGATGTAAGTGGTATGAGCTTTAAAATTAAGGGATATTAGGGAATTTGATCTATTGTTTAGTCAGCGATTCTAGGCATTTAAGAAATATTTTTAGAAATAATTTGTAAAGCGTGATGTTTACTGATAACTATTAACCGTATATTACCAGAGCAAACTGTAGCAGTTAACTGTGTCTGTGTTGCACTGTGTGTGTTTCAGTGGGATGGTGTAGGACCAATTCCCGGTTTCTCAAAGTCTCCTAAAGGTGCTGAGATGCTGTGGCACCCTGCTGTGGTAAAACCTTACCTCACTTTACTGGCTGAAAGCTCCAACCCTGCAACACTAGAAGGTGCCGCTGGGTCCCTGCAGAACCTCTCCGCTGGCAACTGGAAGGTATGGGGCATTTGTGTGTGTGTGTGTTGCCAACGATGACTGGTTACACACGACACAGAGTTTAAGAATCAGTTTTAAAGATATGGGTTTTTGAGGGAGATTTTAGTTTGGATTGAAAGGATGCTTTCACTGTTTACTGTGGGAAAGGTGTTGAGTAGGATAGCTATGTTTCCTTCTCTGGCTCATTCAGCATTTTGTGTGTGTGTGTGTGGTTGTGTGTGCGTGTGAAGTTCTCAGCATATATCCGTGCAGCAGTACGGAAGGAGAAAGGCCTGCCAATCCTGGTGGAGTTGCTGCGGATGGATAATGACCGTGTGGTGTGTTCTGTCGCCACAGCTCTCAGGAACATGGCACTGGACGTCAGGAACAAGGAGCTCATAGGTCAGAGGACTCTCAGAGTCTGACCTAATTGTATGCAATTTTTAGCAGCCTTTGGAAGGATAATTAAATATTTTTTAATAGAAAAGAAAAAACTGCTAGAAATACTAAATTAAGACTTCGATTTAGACGTTTGTGTTGTGAATTATTGTTTATTTATTCTTCAGTAATAAACACTATGAACTACTGTGAAACAGATTTGTAGGTTTACCGTCCTCTGAGAGGCACTGGTCAAATTGCATATTTTATTGATGTTCTTAGTAAAATTATAAACATACTCTACACAGAACCCAGTTCAGCACACGTTAATGCACAACAAATGATTGTTTAATCACAAACTGTGTGAAAGGAACACATGCACTGTGCAAATAAACAGAAATTGTGCATTGAAATGGTTTGTTTGTTCCATGTAGAGACTGTTATTGTTTGCACTTAAACAGGCATTAAATTAAGCCGTTTGACCAGAGGTATTCAGACTTGTGGAAATGACGTGGTTAATATATTGAAGGACTGAAGGCTTCGGGAGGATAATAATTAGATTTTCTACTTTATTTGATCTGGGAATTAAACGTGTGAATGTGTGTTTCACATTGAAGTGTGTTCAGGTCTAGTCTTATTGTGTGTGTCTAACAGGGAAGTATGCAATGAGGGACTTGGTGAACCGTCTGCCCGGAGGAAGCACTACTCTCCTCTCGGACGAGACGGTGGCAGCCATTTGCTGTACGCTACACGAAGTCTCGAGTAAGAACATGGAGAACGCCAAAGCTCTCGCAGACACGGGCGGCATCGAGAAACTTGTGAACATCACCAAGGGACGAGGCGAGAGGTTGGTGTGCGCGCTTTTACAAACGTCAGGCATCTCCCTGGAGCGTGGTTTTGGTGTTTGATAGTTGGGAGAGGTCAGAATTAGAGTGGTGATTGAGCGGGGTTGTGTTTGGCTTGTGGGCAGGTATTCCATGAAAGTGGTGAAGGCTGCGGCTCAGGTGCTCAACACACTGTGGCAGTACAAAGACCTGCGCACCATCTACAAGAAGGTGAGTAGACCCTTTCTCTAATTACACTCTGAGAGCACTCAGGGATTCGTTTAAAGAAATGTCCCTGGGTTTGAAGGAAAGATTATGGAAAATGTCGCTCATTTTTGTTCATTTGTTGTAGAGGATTCTCCTAAATTTGATAGAGTACCACAGCGAGGGTAGATTCCCACTGCTTCACTTGTCAGGACCAGTGTGGTATGGATATAGTAAATGGAGTCATTTTAATGTTAGGTTTACGTAACTCATTCTAATTACTTACTGAAACTGTAAGAACACAAGGGAAAATACTGAACCCATGAGAACACACTGAACAACCTTAATGTTTTAGAGAGTATCACCCACCTTCATTTTTAATTATGAATTGTATATGTATTGTATATTCTGTAAAGTAATTACAGAATAGCTTTACATGCAGCACTCATACTTCGGCGTGTGTTTGACGCAGAGTGGACTAATATCTGATCTGTTTCTGGTAGGACGGCTGGAATCAGAACCACTTCTTGACTCCTGTGTCTACTCTAGAGCGAGACCGTTTCAAATCCCAGCCCACCTTACCCTCAACCTCGCTGCAGATGTCTCCTGTCCATCAGACAGGTGAGCCGGAGCCGATTCAGAGAGGCCTCAGATGTCTCAGGCTGTAGGAGTGTGCCACAAATATGAACGTGACTTTATCAACAGCAGTAACAGACTCTGAGTGTGTTTTAATCCTCACTGAATGTCTTTAATCAGTAACAGGTTAAATTTGTTCTCTCTGCAGCGGGAAGCGCCACATCATCTCCAGCCATGCTGGGGATTAAGGAGCAGCGCTCTGATTACCAGAGGACACAGTCATCTATGCAATTTTATAACTACCAAGGAGAAAACAGCGTACATAAAACCCCACACACAGGTACGGAGATGTTCCGAACATGAGATCAAACTCATTCTGGTTGCCACTTAAAATGAGCTTAAGATAAAGTTGTTTGCTGCTGAAAATTAGATTAATATTGAAGCTTAAAAATGAGTAGCACATATTGACTGTTTCAGGAGCCACAAATCCAGTACTTCCCTTTAGGTCTAAATGAATGGAAGTGAATTGATTTCTGGGTATCAGATACTACATAAAACCTGATCTGAGCAGCACAACCACATCCGTGGAGTTAGCAGACACTGAGAAGTTTGAATTTTAAAAAGAATATCCTCTAAGTGCTGGGCTTCCTGTCTGACTGGCTTTTTGGTTTCAGGGTCTTCAAAAACATCTCCGTTTTATATCAGCTCCTATTCCTCACCCGGCAGAGAGGAGTCCAGGAGAGCTCAGGTACGTCCCCCTCAGCCCCTTGCCCAAGTTAACAAGCAGTATCTTCCACAGCAGCTTCTAAATCTCAGCTAAACACCATCATTCACGAATGTACGCCAGATTTGTAGCGCTGTCAAAAGCCTGCTATACACTGTGTGATAAGTGCTCGTGTGGGATTACTACATGTCAAAAGATGCAGCATCTGAAATCGTGAATAAATTCTCTGACAAACTGCAGTCTCCAGTGTGTTGGAGTCAGGATATACAATAAAGATTTACAAGCAATAAACCCATAATGAGGGTGAACGATGTTCTGCTGGAGGCCTTCCAGGCTGCGGTGCCTCTTAGCGACATCACACCGAGGGTTTGGACCAGGATTTCAGACGCTGTCAGAGCAACGTTTATTACAGGCACAGAAACCTAGAGAATGTCGTATTGAACTGACCCCAACTCTGCTGTGTGTTGTTTGTGATGCTTGCAGCACATGTACTACACTGATGAGACGAGTCGGAGGAATTACGAGCCCTACAGGATGTACCTGCACTCTCCTCAAGGCTATGAAGAGGCCTATATGGAGGACGCTGTGCAGTACTCCACCGCAGATTACGCCACTCAGCCCCACGCACTCAAAACCACCACCAACTATGTGGACTTTTACTCCACCACCAGGAGACCCTCGTACAGAGCCGAGCAGTACCCCGGCTCGCCGGACTCCTGGGTATAGAGACGAACTCGGCTCCGACGGATTCCCCTAAGAAACACGACAACAGACAGACAACCTTTAACTGTGCGTTTGCTTTTAGGAAACAGATGGTTTGTGAACGTGAGCGATGGAAAAGTGAATAGACAGAACATGTAGCCAAAGATGGAAAAGAAGGAACGTGTGTTTTTATATATGAAAGCAGAGCATAAGTAGATTCATGATGTGTGTGTGTGTGTGTGTGTGTGTGCGCGAGTGAATGGAGGACCTGCTCTATGTTCTACTGAGTTGTGTGATTATTTTCGTGTGACAGCGGCTCGAGGAAGCAGTGGTGGAGGTGCAGAAAGGTTTGCGTCAGAGAATCAGATGGAGAAATGTTTGTTTTTCAGCTGAAAGTGATTATGAACTTGTATCTGTTAAAAAAAAAATCCAAGAAGAAGATAATGATATTAATGATGATAAATAATGATCCAGTGAAATTAGTTTAAACAGAGGGAACAAACCTGTATTTGTACTTCTCGTTGAGATTGTGAATGCCACTGAGTCTTGTACATTTCCTTCAGAATATTGTAAATAGAGAAAAGAGGCTAAAACAGGCCCCCTGGTTAAAGCTCTTTTGCGCTGGAGAGGTGGACTTGTGCCATGTTACAGAGATGTAGAATTCTATAAATATACAGAGCTAAATGCAGGAGTCTGAGGCCTGGCATCATACAATACTACAGCCTATCAGAAGTAATAAAATTCTCTTTGTTTTTTATAAAAATATCAGTTGCAAAATGTCTTTTTGTGGGTATGTGGTCTGGGGTTTTCTCCATACACTGAACAATGACTGCACAGTGCAGTTCTAAATGTACAGACTGTAGTTCAGTACTCAGGACCCCCACAGAGCAGGTGTGATGTGGTGGTGGATCATTCTCAGCGCTGCAGTGACACTGACGTGGTGGTGGTGTGTTAGTGTGTGTTGTGCTGGTGTAGAGTGGATCAGACACAGCAGTGCTGCTGGAGTTTTTAAACCCCTCAGTGTCTGGACTGAGAACAGTCCACCGACCAAAAACATCCAGCCGACAGCGTCCTGTGTCACTGATAAAGGACTAGAGGACGAGCGACACACACTGTGCAGCGACAGATGAGCTACTGTCTCTGACTCTACATCTACAAGGTGGACCAACGAGGGAGGAGTGTCTCACAGAGTGGACAGAGAGTGGACACAGGGTTTAAAAACTCCAGCAGCACTGCTGTGTCTGATCCACTCTACACCAGCACAACACACACTAACACACCACCACCACGTCAGTGTCACTGCAGCGCTGAGAATCTGGTTTGGAGGGGTGGGGTATATCTCTCATGAACCATTTGCATTTCCTCAATAAGCAATTGGTATATTCCATCCAGCTTTTATTATGTAACACTAGTTTTTTACAGCATCTTTACAGAATTCCAGGTCCTAGTTCCAGGTGAGCAAGCTGAGTTACTGTCTGTAAGCGCTTATCCAATCCAGGGTCATGGTGGGTCCGGAGCCTACCCGGAATCACAGGGTGCAAGGCAGGAACACATTGGTCAACACCAGAACAAAACAAACAAAGATATGTTAATAAAGAAACATCTGAAGCAGGGAAAGATGGAACAGTTCTAGTTCAGGTTCAGAATTTCAGGTCCGTCTCATGGAGGGAGAACACCTCAGAGTCTGCAGAATGCTCCATAAGAGTTGAGCATGTTCTTGGCAAAGTGTTGGTGGTGTCTCATGGTCAAAGCTGGAATGGATGACGGACAGAAGAGGACATCCTTCTCTGACGATCCTCAGCATCAGGTCGGAGTGGATGGGCAGGTGTTCCACCTGAGAGAGAGAAACATAGAGGAAGTCTGATATTTATCCAAACAAAACGCATGATATGAAGCTAAATATTAAAGGGATTAGTAAAAACATAGCTTTTTAAGGTAGAACTAAAGACTGAAACTGTGTCTGAGTCCCAAATATCGACTGGGAGCGTGTTCCTAAGGACAGTGACATGTTTGGCCTGTCCTCCTCACCACCCTCAGACTGCAATGCAGCTGCTAATCAAAATCACGCATAAATCTCTGATCTGATTTTAGATATAAACTGCTGGGAAGTGTTATTCTCCGACTTCTCTAAGTGATGTTAAGGTTTGTAAGTGCTGCCCCCTAGTGCTGATAATGAATGCACATTCATATAGTTCTTTATCCACATATGATATCAGTTAATAAATACCACTTACTAAATCAGATCTAATAAAATGTAATTAATTGATATTAATGGTACCCACAGGTCTGATTATTAAAAACAAATGAACCAATGACTGACCTGCTTCTCAACCACAAACACACTGAGCTTTGTTTGTGTGTGGATGTAGAGGATTAAATAACAGCCTATTGCAAGGGAATCTAGCTAGCAATGCTAGAACATTCTTCCAGTATCCATAGTTTCAGTATCTTCACAGCATAGACAATTGCCTTCAGATGACCCCAAAGATAAAAGTCTAAGGGGGTCAGATCGGGAGAACCTTGGAGGCCATTCAACAGGCCTACGACCAATCCACGTTTCAGGAAACTGTTCATCTAGGAATGCTCGGACCTGACACCCATAATGTGGTGCTGCACCATCTTGCCAGCTTCAGTGCATAAAGAGGGAAACACATCATCATGTGGAAATTTCGCATCCAGTGGCCTTGAGGTTTCCATTGATGAAGAATGGCCCCACTATCTTTGTACCCCATATATCACACCATACCATCAAAATGTGCAGCACCTGAAACTATGAATACTGGAAGCCTGTGCTAGCATTTCTCCTGCGGTGTTGCTATCAGTGTGTGAAGAGTGGGAGAAGAGGGTAGCATTGACAATCGAACACAATGGGCAGCACTTTGAACACATTTTATAGGTGGTCAGACACTTGTAAATAACTCATAATAAAAATCATAATAATTCCTGAGCCAGGGAAGAAGTCACCGCACCAGATTGCATGTCCTCCATCTTGGATTTTTATATACTGCCTGCCTAGTGGTGGCCTGGTGGTGAGGGAACTGGGCTGTAACCAGAAGGTCCCTGGTTCGATCCCCAGAGCCGGCAGGTCATGACTGAAGTGCCCTTGAGCTAGACACCTAACCTGCTCCCCGGGCGTCGAGGCTAGAGCTGCCCACCGCTCCAGGCACTGCTCACTGCCCCCTAGTGTTCACTAGTGTGTTTCTCTGAACGGATTGGTTTAAAATGCAGGGAACACATTCCTCTGTGTGCAGCACAGTGGCCAACAAAGTGATTCTAATTCTGTGCCTGTGTCTATCAGCTGATGTACCTCCAAGTCAGATTTACAGCAAAAACTCAACACTCCATGGGGTGTCTTCGTCTTCATACAGGCAGGGTCTATTCCAACAGCTGAGGCAGAGTTCTGATTAAAATACACTGGGAGGGGGGGTTGCATGTGTGATGATAGCTCTGTCCTCAGTCTCTAGTGTTCACCTTACTGTCCTTTGTTCAATTCATTCCAATAGAAGGGTAAATGTGAATCATGCATTCATTTGTCACTTTAGAATGGAATGTATTCTGCATTTCATCCATCTCTGAATCTTCTCATTGTCGAGGAGGTAGGTACTAACAGTTATTTCCCAATAAATCTGATTACGGTACGAGTACTTCCAGAAATATTCACTGGAGGGCGCTCCGTGGCCAAAGAAAATGTTCCAGATAAATATGCAGAGCATTTGCCCCAGAGCAGTTTTACAAAATCATAGTTTGGAAATGATTTATCTTTTTTATACCACTCCTTTTATCAGCACAGAATATAATTTACAGTTTCAATTATATATTGATAGTTTGTCATATCCGGTTACTGCCTGGAGGACAGCTGTCGTCAATCTTTTACTGTTCTTGACATCCTGTGTTACAGATTTTAATCTTCATACAGTGACTCTTGTCTTTAATAATCTGTGACTGGAAACTCATTTACTTTAGAAAAGTCTGTCAGACTTTAACGTTCTTTCAGAATTCAATTCACGTCTCCCAGCGCATTGTTGTGAGTTTTCGTTCTGATCCAGTATCGTTTAGAGATATTCGATTGTGATTGGCTGAGAGGCACACCAATCAGAATTCAGCGAACTTTGAGTTGTTCTCTCTAGTGTGCAGTACGTAGTGAACGAGTGTCGTTTGAGACGCGCCCAGGGACACCGTCGACGCGTCACTTCCAGGTTTCTTTTGCCCGGTTAGTGCCTCTCACAGAGGGAGACAGGGCAGTGCGCACTCCGGGAGAGAGACAGACAGCACCGACGGTAAGAGCTGAAATATAAACTCTTTAATTAAATAACCGAACAGACACTGTGGGTTTAGCAGGGAGAGATTTCAGAGACTGGCCTCGCTCATAACACAATGGAGCCTTGACGTAATGCGGTCAGACGTCATCCCGCGTTCAGTGTGTATCTAAATTATTAACTTAATAAATAACTCACCGTTTAATAATGGCTTGACATAGCTGTATTTACCCAGGTATAACCCCCCGGGTCTGAGAGTCACTGTGTTGTGTTTGTTTGCCCTCGTTGACCACTCTTCAGCGGCGTCCAGTTCCTGGATTCAGGGGAAATTAGCACTAACTTTAACGTTGAGGCTCTTTGCTGTGATTATTTGCTCGCGGCGAAAGTTTTACCTGAATTTCCCGAGCTCCCTCAGAAATAGGAGCGAAGGTAAGAAAGTCATAAGACTCTAGTCGCTTTGGGACTAAATCTTAGATCCCTACGTGTGGCTTAAATCCAGAGTCAAGGTGAAGCACAGTTACTTCAGTCAAATTTAATTGAAGTAAACGTCGCTTTCCGTAGAACGTCACAATCATCAGGTAAAACTACACCAGCCCTGACTTCACACGGTGAACATTCGGTTCTGAATGATCTGTTAGAGTCGGTTCCTCTCTTTTTTTGTGGGCCATTCAGGTCTGGACTGAAATGCTTAAGCGAAAAAATGAAATATGGGACACAGCAGGCGGTGACTGAATAAACAAACAGGAAATTAGCTAACAGATAATTAGTAAATAAATATAAATGACCAAAATATAATTGTGTACAGATTTATACGTGTAACTGTGTCAAAATAAGAGTGTTAAAGCTCCCAGACCTATGAGCATTTTTCCTGTAATTAGTATGAAATATTCCCATCTTCAGGTTTAGGTCAGTTCTTCTGCTGCTGTTTGTTCCATTGTAATCCACTGTGGTCCATTAGATTACAGGTTCAGTACTAGTTCTTTGGGCCTGTCAGAGACTCAGTCTGTAAATATTTAAGCTTCTCCAGAAAGAGGAAACCCTGGACCCGGATACTGTTCTCCACTTCACTTGAATGTAGTGCCAATCATATGGAATTAATATATACTCTGTATGTCCACATCACCCAGGCACCTCTAGAGCATCCGCAGCTACATGTGGCTGGTGCTCAGTGCTAAGTCTCGGTTAGAAGGGAGTCACCTGGAGTCTGTTACCTGGAGTCACGGAGCACCTCTGGAGTGATGGAGCACTATCCAGAACTTTTGGGATGACTTGGAGTGGCATTTATGATCCAGAACTAATGATTTATATATTCACTTTCAGAGTTCACATACAGTGCATGTAGTGAACTGATGCTGTAGTCATTGTACAAACTTAACAGTGCCTTAAATCAATAGTTTCAGTTGAAAATGTTCTCTCTCTCTCTCTCTCTCTCTCTCTCTCTCTCTCTCCCACCATGGTCTACAGGCTACATCCGATGGAGCCCACCCGTTGGACACCATGCCCCTTCCTGACGGTCAGAGCCGGCCTCGTCGGGCAGAGCTGATTCCTATGAATGTGTGTTTGTGTTCATCGTGTCTCCTGGCTCTCTGAGGTCAAGCTACTGTCTGTTAGCCTCCACTTGCAACCACAGCATGGCGCCTGTGCCCCCTGGCATTCGTTTCCTGGCATCCTTTAACAGGGAGCAATGGTCAGTTCACTTCTTCTACTTCTCATGCTGTCGCTCTGATTTCTCGCTTCCCACAGTGAGGCTGTGAAAAGCAGTGCTATTGATTGAATAAACGGATAACATTTTTAACACACCCTGTTTAAAGCCACGTTGGTACAAATGTTTGTCTTCCTTCCTCCTTAAAAACTTTAACCCTCTGCTGGTTATGGTCAGCTGCTCTTCTCTTGTGTCTGAATTCACTATTGACCTGATAGAACCTCTCCCACTGAACAGAAGGTGAATGAACTCGGTACCAGCATGGCCTTGGGATCCTTGCAGGCACATGGCCAGGTCTAATGACAATGTGTGTTGTGTAAATGCACACACTTATAAAACAGTTGCCCAAGAGGCAAACGCATCGGGAGAAAAGATCCAGACTAGCAACCTATTAATAACTGCAGTTTCTGTTGCTTCATTAGGTGATTACAGTGTGACGTGTAAAACATCCTAAAGACAAGGGATTTGCTGATTATATTATAATTAATCCGTTGTTTAATGATTTGTGTGTGTGTGGGATGTGAATGCCTACATCGAAACACACACAGAGAGGTACTTGAAGGTTCGGGAAGCTCATATTACATTTAAATGATTAAATTTGTTGTTATTATTTAAAATGTACATATAGTAGCTCTAATTGTATTGACCTTGACATGTGACGAGAACAAAGCCGTTATCCACATCACCTAAAGTTCCTAAAGCCCACACCAACCTCCACACACCTACTCCCAAAACACACACAACACAATGAAACCCCCAAACTATTTAAAACTGGAGCCACTGAGGAGTTCAGTGGTGAGCATCCGCTTCTCCCGGATCTCCTTAAAACCATTGGTTGATGCATAAAACGATAGGCAGGTACTTCAGAGCTTTGTGTGATGCAAGGAATGATTGACTGTATCTCTGCATCTAAGCCACGCCCATTTGGCTTCCAAGTGGTTAAATGATAGGGAGATACAAGAAATCATATAACAGCTACTCACTACACCCTTTTGTTCTCCAGGCAGCAAATATACTTAGGTCTGTGTGAGCGTCAATATACAGAATAAACTTTGTCCCCAAGCTACCGTTTCCTTCCCGTCACTATAAAAATGTCTTTAACGTCATGGTGCACTGTAACCTGCGTCACCGCTATTGCTCAATTATCTCCCTCTTCAGTATCACATTCTTTACCTTTTTATATCCTCAAAAACACCTTAGGAACACAGGATTAACCCCAGAAAGACGGATACAAATCCGCAGGTTGATATGCTATATTTATAACCTACTAATGTGTAATTAAATAATCTCTCGGATCACTTGCAGTATCTAACGTAATATCTAACGAAAGGAAAAATCACCTGTACGTATTCATTACAGAGGAATCCATCATAGACCTAACTACACCGTACACGCCAGCACCAGTCTAACATTCGCTCAGGGTTTAGAGAGGGCTTGTGTATTAACGGCCTTATGGAGAAAGCATATGAATAGTTTTAATTCAAATACAGGGGCACAGAGAAAATATCATAATGAGGTGAAAGAAAGCAACAACTAAAATGAACTCTACAGGCTGCGCTTCTTATTTCGACGTACGGCAGCAGCAGATTCAACACACTGTGGATCAGGAATATTTGCGGTGGTTGTTAGTGTGTCTTTATGTACTTTACCTTGTAGTGAGTGCACCTTTTAAAAGCTCATTTTGAAAAGAACACATTCTTTACTTTTAAGGGTTAATTTCCATTGTTTGTATTTTTGTTGGATAAATACAAACCTGTACAGTAGGTTTCTCCTGACAGTGCATTATCCAATTAAGTTGTAAATCGCCCCAAATTGAGTTAAAATGGACCCAAATGGATTAAGAGTCTGAAGCTTTTCCCAGTTTGTTTCTCAGCCGTTTTTGTTTGTTTTTTTTGCATCAAGCAGATCCTAGTTAAACCCGGCAGCGTGTGTAGGGTGATGTCTGAGGTTAGGCGAGTGTGTTCTCGGACAGGAGTGAGTCTTCAGAGAGTGAGGAATTATTTGCTAAACACACAGGCTGTGGGCAAAGTCTGAATGGAGGGTGAGTGTGAGGGACGTCTTGAGTTTGCGTGGCAAGTCAAATACCGCAGATGTTCCTTATGCTGTTGCTACTGTTCCTGCTGTATGTTGATGCCAGAGCCGATGATGCATAGTCAACAAGCCAAGAATGCAAATCAAAACGTCTCTACAGTCTGTTTCCTGCAGATTTCCCTTTTCATTGTGTATGGGCTGAATATGGCATTCATGTTTGTGAAGATAAACACACTGTAGTGGATAAATTGAAACTATCACTTATTACTTGTGTCAAATCAGTTTAATCGGTTAATTTTGTTATTACAAACGATGTTAAAAATAAGAAATAAAAAAAATGTGAAACACGGCAGTACTGTGTTGTTTACCTCATTATAAAATTTGACATTTAACATATTTGTTTTGTAAATAAATTAATTTTGTGATGAAATGGAGCCAGTGAAACCACAACTAGTGTTTTGTTTTTCTTAAATATCTTTGACTGATTTCTCTCTGGGCGGCACGGTGGTGCAGCAGGTTAGTGTCGCAGTCACACAGCTCCTGGGGCCTGGAGGTTGTGGGTTCGATTCCCGCTCCGGGTGACTGTCTGTGAGGAGTGTGGTGTGTTCTCCTTGTGTCTGTGTGGGTTTCCTCCGGGTGACTGTCTGTGAGGAGTGTGGTGTTCTCCCTGTGTCTGTGTGGGTTTCCTCCGGGTGACTGTCTGTGAGGAGTGTGGTGTGTTCTCCCTGTGTCTGCGTGGGTTTCCTCCGGGTGACTGTCTGTGAGGAGTGTGGTGTGTTCTCCCTGTGTCCGTGTGAGTTTCCTCCGGGTGACTGTCTGTGAGGAGTGTGGAGTGTTCTCCCTGTATCTGTGTGGGTTTTCTCCCGGTGACTGTCTGTGAGGAGTGTGGTGTGTTCTCTCTGTGTCTGCGTGGGTTTCCTCCGGGTGACTGTCTGTGAGGAGTGTGGAGTGTTCTCCCTGTATCTGTGTGGGTTTTCTCCCGGTGACTGTCTGTGAGGAGTGTGGTGTGTTCTCTCTGTGTCTGCGTGGGTTTCCTCCGGGTGACTGTCTGTGAGGAGTGTGGTGTGTTCTCTCTGTGTCTGTGTGGGTTTCCTCCGGGTGACTGTCTGTGAGGAGTGTGGTGTGTTCTTCTTGTATCTGCGTGGGTTTCCTCCGGGTGACTGTCTGTGAGGAGTGTGGTGTGTTCTCTCTGTGTCTGCGTGGGTTTCCTCCGGGTGACTGTCTGTGAAGAGTGTAGTGTGTTCTCTCTGTGTCTGCGTGGGTTTCCTCCAGGTCACTGTCTGTGAGGAGTGTGGTGTGTTCTTCCTGTATCTGCGTGGGTTTCCTCCGGGTGACTGTCTGTGAGGAGTGTGGTGTGTTCTTCCTGTGTCTGTGTGGGTTTCTTCCGGGTGACTTGTCTGTGAGGAGTGTGGTGTGTTCTCTCTGTGTTCACGTGGGTTTCCTCTGGGTGCTCCGGTTTCCTCCCACAGTCCAAATACACACGTTGGTAATTGGATTGGTGACTCAGAAGTGTCCGTAGGTGTGAGTGTGTGTCTGGGGACTGGCGCCCCCTCCAGGGTGTATTCCTGCTTTGCGCCCAATGATTCCAGGTAGGCTCTGGACCCACCGCGACCCTGAACTGGATAAGGGTTACAGACAATGAATGAATGAATGAATGAATGAATGATTTCTCTCTTGTGGCAGATCAGCGCTCCTCTATGAACTTGGCCACAGCTCAGATAATTAGCCCAGCTCCGGTTAATCTTGCATCCCCAGGATATTTCTGTGATTTTGTAATAATAATAAGTAAATTGTAAAGTCGCAGCACTAATTTCCTCTATTCCATGCTTGTTTTTTTCTCTGTGCGTGTGTAGGTACAGGGCCTTTACCTTTGTGCTGACCTTCTTGCTCTACACCAGTTTTCATTTGTCCAGAAAACCCATCAGTATTGTCAAGGTAACAGCATACAGACGCCTACACTTCACACAGCCTGCTGTTCTCAAGGAGCGGTGTTAAAATTCAGATATTGTGAATCACAGCTGTTCTCTGGATCACTCTTGGTTCTGTTTATGTTCGTGTTCTGAATTGGGCTTAAAAATATGACCAAGTAAAGTTGCACTCACTGGAGTATACCAAGTTACAAAATTAGATTCACGTCAAATAAAGGTCTTACTTTATTGCAGTATTTTTATTTGTAAATTTACATTGCACTTTCTCTAAGGTTGAGGCTAATACTGATCCACTATTATCAGTGTTAGCATTTTGAGCACGCAGCGTGTCACCAGAAGCACTGGGAGCTGATAGTTAAACGCTAACAGTGTTTTGTTTGTGTTTGTTTGTGTTTAGAGTGAACTACATAAGAACTGTACACAGGTCAGGGAGCTGTCCACTAAGAGCAGCATCACACAGCAGATCTCTCATGTGGAAGTAGATTGTGGCTGGAAACCATTTGGTAATACACTCACACACTCTCGCTCTCTCTCGCACTCTCTCTCTCTCTCTCTCATGCTGTTTTTCTTTCTCTCTGTCTTTCTCTCTCTCTCTCTCTCATGCTGTTTTTCTTTCTCTCTGTCTTTCTCTCTCTCTCTCTCTCATGCTGTTTTTCTTTCTCTCTGTCTTTCTCTCTCTCTCTCATGCTCTGTTTTACTTTCTCTCTGTCTTTAATTCTCTCTGTCTTTCTCTCTCTCTCTTTCTCTCTCTCTCATGCTCTGTTTTTCTCTCTCTCTGTCTTTCTCTCTCTCTCTCATGCTTTGTTTTTCTTTCTCTCTGTCTTTCTCTCTCTCTCTCTCTCTCATATGCTGTTTTTTTCTCTGTCTTTAATTCTCTCTGTCTCTCTCTCTCTCTCTCTCTCTCTCTCTCTCTCATTATTGGCATGACCATATTTAGATGCAGTATTGCCAAAGCATTAATACAACAATATTTATTATTTAAATATAATGTCAAATAATATTAATTAATAATAATAATAAAAAAATAATAATAATTGAATAATTGAAATGTTATAGTTTGTTCACAGGTTCTTTTTTCTGACGTTTTTTTGACGTGTTATTCATGCTGTATGTGTCTGTGTGTGTGTAGATAAAGGAAACTATAAGCAGTTGTTGGGAGCGATGGACCTCTCTTTTCTGTTTGTTTATGCCGTGGGCATGTACCTGAGGTAAGAAAAGAAGCACTGATTTCTATGTATTATGCCATTGAAACCATGTTCTCAAGATGTTCTCCAATTAAACTTGTTCCATATGTAACAGTGTTCTGTGAAGAAAAAGGGATTCATTTTTTCTGAGGAGATTAGATAACTGATGTGACGGGACAAGAAAGAACTCCTACCATGTTTCTTTTGTAAGCATGGCGTTGTAAACACAATTGTTTTCCTTTGACATTAAAAAGGAGCTCAGGGGCATTTTCAGTTTGACTTTGAGTCCCGCTGTAACACACCCACACACACATTTCATGTCATTCGTTTGATACAGAAATGCACATAAGCTTGTATTAATTAATCGGTATTGTTCCGCTGTTTCCCTTCACGCACTATTACACAGACTCCTACATGACTGTTATATTCTAACATTGCCCCCTGTCATGTTTTCATCTTGTAGTGGAATTATTGGAGAGCGACTGCCCATCCGGCTCTACCTGACCATGGGTATGCTGACCAGTGGCCTTTTCACATGCCTGTTTGGCCTGGGATATGTCTGTGACATTCACAGCCTCAGCTTCTACATCTTTGTTCAGGTGAGCTTTCAGTACATTAACACCCGCGCACACATTCTCATTTTACAGAGTAACACCTACATACAATGTACTGACTTTGCATGATACACTCCTTCAGCCTTTACACAGTGTGTAACTGGGATGTACACTTTCCATAAACCTTTTACATTCTAAGCAAGGTAAATAATTTCTGAAGTATGTTTCATTTCAAAATAAACAGCACAAAAAGTAAGGAGATGTGTGTTTAGTAGAGTATCTCTTTGTTGTAATAGTGCTTTTTGGCAGTAAATCTTACACCGCTGGAGCCTGTTAATATTCCTTTTAAATGGTGCCTCGTTTGTAAGGAACATGTGTTTGTGGGAGGAACAGTGGAGCGGAGTGTGTGGGTTGTGCCCATGAACAATTTGCCAAATCCTCTGGGTTGGAGACTCAAAATTGTCCGTAGGTGTGATTGAATGCGTGTGAGTGAAAGAACTGGCGCCCCCTTCAGGGTGTGTTCCCGCCTTGCACCCAATGATTGCGGGTAGGCTCCAGACCCACCGCCGCCCTGAACTGGATAAGGGTTACACACACTGAATGAATCAATTAAAAGCTGTAATAAATTATTTGTATTGTATTTTTTTCTTTATAAATATAAACTAACTCATCGATTATTCTGAAAGAGTTGGCAAAATAAATTAATAATAAAAATATTTGTTAGTGGCAGCCATTAAATAAATATATAAGTACGAAAAAAAGACAAATTTGAGATTCTGCACATAGCTCAGTAGCAGTCACACACTCACTCACGTGGGCCATATTCCATCCTTTTTTCCACTGAGAAACATACACACATTCCTGAGATGTTTGCTGCTTACGTAATCTGTAAACTCAATTGTCAAACCATCCAAAGCCTCAATAACCAACTATTCCATGAACATTTTAGTTCACACACAAAAGCCGATTTATGTAATTTCCCCAAAAGTGTATGAGATCCGTGAAGGAAGGTTCCAAGAAATCGTAACCGGAATTTCAAGTCTGGCCTGAGTTCTCTTTGAAACTTTTCCTATTGAATGACCTTTACGCTGGTGTGTGTGTGTGTGTGTGTGTGTGTGTGTGTGTGTGTGTGTGTGTGTGTGTGTGTGTGTGTGTGTGTGTGTGTGTGTGTGTGTGTGTGTGTGTGTGTGTGTGTGTGTGTGTGTGTGTGTGTGTGTGTGTGTGTGTGAGAGATTATTCACTGACTTGGATGTGTGGATTTAAAAAGAGAGTAGAAGCAGGTCTGTTTGAGCACCCTTACTTTCTTCTCAAACAACTTTTAGGCAACAAAAAATTAACCTTTAGACATGAACTGCCACAGCACAATGGACCTTTTACAGTTTTCCTGGAGTTGTGGTTTCCTGGGGGATAGGCCGCTGTAAATAAATGGAAATGTGTAATACAGTTATGCCTTGATATCTGTTTACATTTCCGTCTCTCTCTCTCTCTCTCTCTCTCTTTGTCTGTCTCTCTCTCTCTCTCTCTCTCTCTGTCTCTCTTTGTCTGTCTCTCTCTCTCTCTCTGTCTCTCTCTCTCTCTCTCTCTCTCTCTCTCTCTCTCAAAATTACAGATTGCCAATGGATTAGTGCAGACCACTGGCTGGCCCAGTGTGGTGACGTGTATTGGGAACTGGTTTGGAAAGGGCAGGTATGGAGCTAAATATATCACAATAGTACAACAATCACACACCAAATATAAACAGAGCTCAGAAAACAAGAGAGGAACAAGCTCCCAGTGACATTAGAGAAACTATCCCAGCTTTAACCCTGGAGCATATTTACAGCACAAGCCTCATCACTGAACTGTGAGGGTCATAAACACACACTAAATAATCCTTCATTAATCGTAATCGTGGTACCTTGTTTTTGGGCAAATGTATGTAAGCAAATAATTGATAATAGTTGATAATTATTCTGCTAGTTCTTGTTATAAGTTAAAATAACTGACTGTGACTGTCATTTAATAAAGAAGTGCGTTTATAGCCACGATGGGTTTGTGTTTTTGTACTGGCTTCATTATTATTATTGTTCTTGTTTGTTTGTGCGTAACCAGACGGGGTTTGATCATGGGCCTTTGGAACTCTCACACATCAGTGGGGAACATCCTTGGTTCTCTGATCGCTGGTTACTATGTGTCCTCGAACTGGGGCCTGTCCTTCATAGTCCCCGGCATCATCATTGCTGTAATGGGCATTATCTGTTTTCTGTTTCTTATTGAACGTGAGTGTTTTTATGTATTGTTATTGTGTTAGTTATTAATTGCTAGCCTTTTGCAGGCTCATACACAGCTGAAATGAACACTCACAAAGTAGATTGACATTTATTGTGTAAACATTTAATGTCTGCATAACTACATTTGCATTGAGACTTTTTTATAAATAATAATTACATATGTTTTAGTGGCATTATGTGGCTCTATGTCATTTACACTAATTCCAAATGCATACACTCACTCCTTCTAATTACTGACCTATACATTTTTATAAAATACAATGCTGCACAGAGCTTGGAATAGCTTAATCTCTCTTTGTTTTGTCTCCAAAGATCCAAATGATTTGAAGGGTGTTTGCACCCAGAGCAATGGAGTTAATAACCATGTAAGTACACGTTTACTGTGTTCGTCTGTCCATGCATGTGTGTCGGTCCGTGTGCATCCACACGTGTGTCTGTCTGTGTATGTGTCTGGCCTAAGTTTAAGGTTAACAACAGGCGGCTGTAGTGAGCATTGCTTTTAACATTCTGTTGTGACTGCTGTCACTGGAGCAGAACAGGACACAGGCAGCACTTAAAGGAAAAAGGAAATGGTAATGTTCACATTTGTATAAACAAACGTGTTGTGAACTTTCTTTGGGATTTCTGTTGTGTGTTCGGCAGAAGCTTCACAAAAGCTGGACAGGCATTAACGGCCACAAAGAGCTGTACCTGCAGTACAAACAGGGAGCCAAAAAACAGGTGAGTTTCATACATCTGTCCTCATCTCAGTTTAGTTCTAAATGGTGAAGTACTGGACAGTGAAAAGCAGCACAAATACTACAGTAGCTGTCAGTGTTAAAGAGCACAAACGGTGCAGCTTTAGCCAGTGTAATGGCGACTACACACTGGAGGCTCACGGAGCATCAGAAACGCATACCTCAAATGTTTTTCAGTGAGGACTCTGTGTCGGCTCTGACGGACCACAGACGTGCGACGCCCCGTCAAGCCTCAAACTTCAAACCGTTGCAGCTTTTGCTGCAGCGGACTCTGACGTGGAGGCACACAAACCAATAGAAATGAGGATGTCAGAGCAGTGCACTCTTTTCCCAGTTCTGTTTGATGCCAGAATATAAAGATTAATTTGTGCTGTGTTTGTCAGGATTTTATTGACGGCCCATTTTTCTTCCAGTTGTAAAATGCCTCATTTCCCGCTGGATTTCGAGCTGTACACACCCCACCACTACTCCACTCATGTACACGCCTTCTAGAAGTGCTGCATGCTTATGCGTCTACCGCATTGTCTAGTACATAGTGCCGTACCGTACCGCATAAAACAATAACAATAGCGCAGTCCTGAGCCATGTACGATTAGTCCATTAGCATTTTACCAAGTGCATAAACAGACAGCAGAATCTTAGCAGAGACAAAGTACAGTTTCTATTGCACTATTACAGTTACTAACCTACTCCTCACATTCCAAACTTATTTCTATGATGTGACCTCTGTGTGTTGTAGAGCTCTGATATGGAGCTTCTGTTGGGGAAGGAGAATGCTGTGTGTGTTCCTGTGCAGCAGGTAGTCGTAGTGAAGAGTGAAGCAGAGCCGTCGGCCATAAGCTTCAGAGGAGCTCTCTGCATACCGGTTAGTACTTTAACAACATCTGTTTATCCTTCTGCTCTCCAAACGAATAAACTGGGGAGGCACAATTACAACTGAATTATATCGTTGTCACCAAATATTTACTTTAAATAATTAAATCTGTACTGTTTCTATGTTGTGTAAATGTTCGTGCCCACTTTCTTACAGTCGTACAAACACAAAAACACACAGTAGGTTTAGTCCCATTTTTAAGAGGCTTTTTTGCAATGATGCTTTGGACTGTAGTGTTGTATGTCTACGCAAGGCAGGTTTATTCACATAGCATCTTTGAAATGAGAACATACAAAATAAACAGATTCATAAATATATTATTTAAAACGAGTAAAAACTAAATAGAAGTAGAATCTAAGAAATATAAGCATTCCTGAAGTCTAACCCCTCAGAAAGGCTTTTGAACGGATAGTTACAGTTAAAAGAAAGATTATATCCAAGTCTGGGGTTGTTCAGCAAACTAAGGAAGAGAGAGCACCTCTAAGCTGCTAATTTATTCATGGGAGACCCAGTGCTAGCAAAGATTAGACCTCCAAGACTCTCTAAAGGTTAGGAGAACGTTTCCAGCGCCCTGGGTGATGAAGAGCACTCAGATCTACTGCTTTCATCCAATGAATAGCAGCTGTAACTGAAAAATATGTTACTTTGAAGTAATATCAACCTTTTTTTACCCATGCCGCCCCATTTTTAATCTCCAGGGACTTGAAATAATACCAACCTCTAAGCTGTTAATTAATCCTAGGGGTATCCGTGCTAGCAAAAATTTCATAAAGCCAAAATAATAAATTCAAAAATTTAATAAATTTCATAAAATGTATTAAACAAAACAGGGAGAAAAACAGTAAATTAGAAAATAAATAAAACAGAAGAATATAAAAATGTGAGGCACAGACGAACAGAAAGGTCTTTAGATTTGAAGGTTGAGACATTTGGAGCAAATCTGAGTCAGTTCTAAATCAAAATAAAAACCATCATCCTGTTTGTGAACACATTTTTTACATTGAGCATATTTCATTCTTTATAGACGTTCAGTCCATTAAGCCTTAGGACTGTCTCAGAGTGAGGAAGTGGATCTAATTAAAGACATAGTTTTTCAACTCTTACTGCATATGTACATTTAAACACAACAAATATAGTTATGATTGTTGCCTGAGTTTGTATCTCTTCTGTAGGTGCTGAAGGACACTCACTCCTGTATTTTTTTCCCCTCTTAATTCTGTCTGCAGGGTGTGGTGGAGTTTTCTTTCTGTCTGCTCTTTGCGAAGCTGGTGAGCTACACCTTTTTGTTCTGGCTGCCCCTCTATATCACTAAAGCAGGTGAGTGAGAGTACCACACACACACACACACATACCCACACACACACATTCTTGTAAACCAAGAATGTAGTACCTCCTTTGGCACATTGTCTCAACTGCCTAAACCTGTTTAACTCGTAATGAAACAGTGCTCACAGCAGTCTTTTTGTTGTCTCCTCGCTGTCACAGCTCACCTTGATGCAAAGCAAGCAGGAGACCTCTCCACCCTGTTTGACGTTGGAGGAATTGTTGGTATGGGGAGTTCCTTTGCCCTTTTAATTCATGCATTTCATTCCTTAACAGTTCAGAAAAGTGTCTTAAAATTCCACTCAATTATCACATTCAGAAACATATTTTAGACTCATCATCATAAAGAACTGTCTTAAAATAGGATGTGGTCCGTATTCCCGTTTACACTGAAATGTATTAGTATAAACTTCTTAATAAGTAAATGATATACTTCATATGTTTGTGGACACCTGCTCGTCCAGTATTCCTTCTGAAATTAAAGGTGGTAGGAGGTAGTTGTACCCTGACACTTGTGCAGTTACATTGTCTTCTCAACTGGGCAGGGTTTGATGGCAGTTTGTGCGGTCATGAATGCGTAACTGAGCTTCTGTCCAAAATGGATGCATGTAAACATTTTGTAAACGTTTGTAAACATTTTTACATACTGTCCATATAAATATGCTGTGTCTCTGTGTGTCTAGGTGGTATTCTGGCAGGTGTGGTGTCAGATAAACTGGGCAAAAGAGCCACTACATGCGCTGTGATGCTGCTTTTGGCTGCACCGACAGTATGTACCTTTAGTGCACCCTGGTGGTGGGGCATGTAATTACCTGGAATAAAACCTTTTTACATTCTCTTCCACTGAAACCTTTTAGTTACTATTTTGGACTGTTATCTAAACAATAATTAGATGTTTAATGCTGTAGGCAGCTCATTGGATGATGGTACTGTTGTATTA
The DNA here is from genome assembly GCF_029633855.1 of Hoplias malabaricus. NCBI lineage: Eukaryota > Metazoa > Chordata > Actinopteri > Characiformes > Erythrinidae > Hoplias > Hoplias malabaricus. Next base: position 37,516,150 of record NC_089811.1, on the reverse strand, counting down.
TTTTATGAATTATATCATTTTTATTGTGCTTTCTTGTGTTAATTCTTTGTGTTTTTCACTCTTTTGTAGCTTTATTTTTTTTCCATGATGAGACAGTTTGGTCCAGGCCCGACTATCTGTAAGACTCCACAACCCATTACACACTGAACTTACATCTGCACACAGCTGCTTGTCCACTTTTGCTTTTTATGTTGATTGTTTTTGCAGTTTAATTAAAAAAAAGTCATTTTACATTGATATTTTAATAATACTTTAATAAATGTTAGACATAAAAATAAAACATTTGCTTAGAAATGTTTCACTTCTAAGTATAATTTGTTATACAGTGAAATCTGATTATAAATGATGCATATCTTTGCCTGAGGTTTTTTGTTTGTTTTGAGTTAGTTACTGATTTCTATATTCTATGAATAACTAATAATTGCATTATATACGTTGTAATATTTAAACGAATTAGTATTGTGCAAAAGATTGAGCTTTCCTGGGTAAATTATTTTTTGTGTTCATTTTTATTGACAGTGAGAATTGTGTGCTTCCTTGTGTTTTTAGTGTTTATTAGCTGAATATATTATGAAAAAAATAAAACATTAAACGGACCCTGTAAAATGTTAATCTCAAGAATTAAAAATGAAATTGCAAATTAATAAACCAAATGTTACACTAATAGTAAAATTGTAGAGCAGGGCAATTAATCAAAAATTAATCAAAATCGACATTCAGAACTTCTAATCCCCATAATCTGTAGAGATTATATTGATAATTTTTATTCTGTTAAGTCCCCACTGTGTGTTCATGTACTGTCCCTTTAAATCCACGCTACCACTCTGTAGTCACGTGACTCTGCCCCCTATCTGCCTCATGGAGGAGAACCTAAACACAGAGGGCGACCGAGCGACTCGAGCTCGTACCAAAGAGAAACACAGCGTCTGTGGTGTGGAGTTGTGTTGTGACTGTAATTAAGACGACGCTGAACTAAAAGAAGTCAAATGTAAACGCTGAGAAAAAACAGTTTCAGCCAAAGCACAATCACACACCGAATATAAACAGAGCTCAGAAAACAAGAGAGGAACAAGCTCCCAGTGACATTAGAGAAACTATCCCAGCTTTAACCCTGGAGCATATTTACAGCACAAGCCTCGTCACTGAACTGTGAGGGTCATAAACACACACTAAATAATCCTTCATTAATCGTAATCGTGGTAAACGTACAATTAATCGTGATACTGATTTACGCTCATATCGCCCAGCACTGCATAAATGGCATGTTGAAATTGTAAATGTCATTTTACTGTTTTTGAAACATTTAAATTTACAATTTCCTTTTTTATTCTTAAGACTAACCCTGAAACAAATATAAAAACATTTATAAGGTTTGTTTAAGGTTTTATTTTTTTCATAATGTATCAGTGGATAAGCAGTAAACAGATATTGTACACTGTGTTACGATGAAAGTAAAGTGAAACATGTCAAACCCTGTTCCTTTTAGAGGAAGTATTGTTTTACTTAGAAAACCAATAAAACATGTTTAAACGTTACAGATACTGATGTCAACATTACATTGAGAAAATCCAAGGGTTTTAATGTGTTATAAAGTGATGGCCCTGTTTTATAGGCATGCTGCTGGTGTGTGGAGGATTAGTAAACGGACCTTATGCCCTCATCACCACAGCAGTGTCTGCTGATCTGGTGAGTGTGTGAGAGTGTGTGAGAGAGAGAGAAACTGTTGTAGAATACTCCACTGTTCTTTGACCTGATTCACTGCAGCATCTTCAGTGAATACTTACATTGACAGCAATTTTTCCCTGTGCACAGAAATAAACAGAAAACATGTTTTGTCTAAACGCCCATAAAATTGTAACCAATGAGTAGATGCTGTAGATGTTCTGCGGTGAAACTGTTGTCTCTGGTACCTCAGGTATACGCTGCACCTGCAGTTGGAGATGAGGCTGAAAATAAACTCTGTTCTGACCTTTGACTTTGTCGTTAACAGGGAACCCACAAAAGCCTGAAAGGCAATGCCAGAGCCCTGTCCACAGTCACGGCCATTATAGATGGGACTGGCTCTGTTGGTAAGTGTCTGTTATACCAGGGTAGAAATTTGAGTTGTTTTTGAGTCATTTGTTTAGTATCAACACTCATCAGTTTTGTTTAGAAGATACCCATCTGCTGTAATCTGTACATTCCTCAGCGGTTTTGGTGGCTGGGGGCTAAGCTGTTTTCTTCACACTGTGTTGTATTAACACTCCTTTATAAGTCACTATCAAAATAAAAAAAACATATATCATTTGTAACTGAAGAGAAAAAACCTGCGTTCTCTCTGTGAAGGTGGAGTACGTACTTTTACTTAGAGCAGTGGTCCCCAAACGTTTTCTATCGTGCCGTCTTTCGTAGATGAGAATATTGACACGTGCACATCTTTAATTCCAAGCTCCACTGGAATTTATTTGTAAATTTATACAAAACTGCAGCTGTTTATAGAATAAAACTCAAATAAAGTCATTGAGCTTAAGTCATCGTTAAACGTATTTGATCCTAATTGCTTCTCTGCACAAAAAATAAATAATAAAACTTCTTCCTGAGAGAAAAAGCCTGAAACCTGCTCATTTACTCTCTACAAAACTGCCCCATTTAACCCCCTCTTCTCTTCAGTGACTGGTGTGAGTTGCTCTGAGATGTGCCTCGTCATATTTTCTTGGAAGTTGTGGCTTGAGAAAACTCATCATCTGCTGCAGGGTTAGCTCTCACAGACCTGTCCATCTTTTGTAGCAGTCCTCAAACCTGTGTAGCTCATTTGCCTAGCCACGCCCCCGACTTTGGGAACCACTGACTTAGAGAATCAAAAAAAAAATATTTGGGCCCTGAAACATTTTCACAGCACTGTATTTCTCTTCTTCCTCTGAAGTGTATCACAGCTCACACTTTTACAACCGATAAAAAATTTGAAGTGCTGTTTCTGTGCCGTAACACTCTCACAAGACTTAGGTTCTTTATCGACCTTGACTTCTTTATTAGTGTCAATAATTTAATACTTTGTTCAAAAGCTGTTGTAGTTTTTTATGCTGTTACTTGAAGAAATTGTGTCAACAGAACATTATTATTGCCCTCAACTCAGTGAAATGTGTGAAAACTTACAAGATGAGGAAGAGAATATTCCTCCTTTGCGTGGTTCTGGGAGTCAGGAACGGTCTAGTGACGGATCACACCTTTACAAGGATTCTTGGAGGTGTTTTATAGGCCTTTTCTTTGGAACCGTTCAGACATGTTCTTCTGCTACAAGCTGCTGTCTCTCTTGTTTCCGAGAACCAGGGCATAAACATTTAGTGGAAATTTCCTTGAGTCTGTTTTCTCCTGCAGCTTGAACATTCAGATGTGGCTCTGAATCCCATCTAAATTGGTTTACCCCAGAATAGCAATGTCACACCATTTATTAGAATAAAGTACGGGACAAAATGCGTCTTAATTCCCATAATGTCTTAAGAAATGTTGGATGAGCAGGTGTCCACACTTTCACCCATATTGATTGATTGATTATTATTTTTAATACATATATCCTTTATATTACTGTTGCTTTATGTGAGAGTCCACCATCAGTCCAAACAAAAAAAAGGCCTACTTAAATGGAGTGGTGGATTTATATATTAAATTACTTCAAATATGAAAAAAGAGGTTTACCCTCAGTGTGAAAGGGTTAACTCACTGATATTTGATTCCTCTTGGCCTACAGGTGCTGCGATAGGCCCCCTGCTGGCAGGACTGCTTTCTGCACAGGGTTGGGATCAGGTCTTCTACATGCTCATGGCAGCAGACTTCTTGGCTCTGCTGGTGAGTCCTGTCAAGATCACACTCTAATTTTGGGGTTCCAAACAAGTCTTATACACTTCTTTACTGTTACTGTGCTTAGTCTGTTTGATTGGTTTGTTTGTAGCTGCTGCTGAGATTGGTGTTTAAGGAGCTGAGTTCTGACGAGAGCCGCCCTGGTGCCTCTGTAGAGTGAGTTTGCATTTATGTCCACTTTCATATCTGCCTGAAACTGTTGCTGTATTTAAATTACCCAGTCCCATCCAGCTTTATTTATATAGCACTTTAACACTTTCACAATAGACCACAGTGCTGTACAAAACAATATCACAGTACCAGTGTTTGACTGCATTGTCCCTTTATCAAACAACATACAAAGTGGAGGTACATGCATCTTTCCTGTTACTGACAATATCTTATTTATCTTTTGCAAGTTGTCATTAGGGATCTGTGGTATCCACAATGTTTCCTACCGACATACGGTCTCTAAATGTTATTGGGGTGTATGGTGTTACTGTGGGGAGTGGGGGTGAGTGTTTGTCTGTTTTCAGACAGACACATCTCCAGTCAGTGAACTCCCACAGCGCCCCCTCCCTGTGGCTCACTTAAATGCACAAAAATGTTTTGTCATGTTCTTAAAGACACGGAACAGAAATCTGACACAGCACACACACGTCATAAATACCGCCCTCATTTTTAAAGACTGCGGTCTATGGTGTTATCATTATACTGCCCAACCCTAGTTGTCATATTACAGGGGTTGGACAATGAAACTGAAACACCTGTTTCAATGGTGCAAGGAGCGCAAATCTTGGGCTGTGGACAATGTGAAACATGTATTGTTCTCTGAGTCCACCTTTACTGTTTTCCCCACATCCGAGAGAGTTACGGTGTGGAGAAGCCCCAGAGAAGTGTACCACCAGACTGTTGCATGCCCAGAGTGAAGCATGGGGGTGGATCAGTGATGGTTTGGGCTGCCATATCATGGCATTCCCTTGGCCCAATACTTGCGCTAGATGGGCGCGCCACTGCCCAGGACTACCCAACCATTCTGGAGGACCATGTGCATCCAATGGTTCAAACATTGTGTCCTGAAGGCGGTGCCGTGTATCAGGACGACAACGCACCAATACACACAGCGAGACTGGTGAAAGACTGGTTTGATGAACATGAAAGTGAAGTTGAACATCTCCCATGGCCTGCACAGTCACCAGATCTAAATATTATTGAGCCACTTTGGGGTGTTTTGGAGGAGCGAGTCAGGAAACGTTTTCCTCCACCAGCATCACGTAGAGACCTGGCCACTATCCTGCAAGAAGAATGGCTTCAAATCCCTCTGACCACTGTGCAGGACTTGTGTATGTCATTCCCAAGACCAACTGACGCTGTATCGGCCGCAAAAGGAGGCCCTACACCGTACTAATAAATTACTGTGGTGTGGTTTCACTTTCATTGTCCAACTCCTGTACATTACACATGTAAACGGACGTTGTGAGTGATTAGTCTGTCTTTGTTTTCCAGGCTGAAGGAGCACTGAGCACTTTGCACTAAACAGACGACTGAGAGCAGAGGAAGGTGACTATGGACAGTCTGTGACCACTCCGACCACTTCCTACCTGGACCAAAACTGCACCATGGCCTGGATATGTCCACTGCGCTTTGCCTTTCATTGGCTGCTCAGACAAGACTGAATCCTCTCTTGACTTTTTCCGTTCTGAACTTTGCTCTCCATTTCTGTAGCCTGAGTAGCGTACAGGAGGAATGTAGTCTGTACACGGAGCAAAATTCTTTTTAGCAAACTGGTTCTAACCAGCGGAATTCATAAAGCAACTGTGTTTGATAAATGAAGGAAGCAAGTGTTTAGATACAACTTTATCACCTTCGTGACCTTCATTTAATGTGGATTTTCACAAACAACACTAAACTAGTTCAAACGTATGAGACGTGAAACGTTTACTCGGGGCTGGGATATTTCTAAAACAGTACTGTCACTGTGACAATATGGTTATACGTGATGTTTCAAACGTGATATTCACATCGTGGTTAAGCATGTTCCTTTAAAAGGGATTGATTTAACTGAAGAGGGCCTTTGAGGAAAAGGAAATGTGCCGTGGACCTATTGGCAGTTTTATGTACGTCAGTCTAGAGCGGTTTCTGTAATACTTGAACATTCATAGTTAGTGTTGCTGAGCTTCATGAGTCACTTTACCCTTTTTCGTTTTCATTTTTCATTCAACCCGAGTAAGTGCAGCTACTTCTCATGAGCTGGGCGAGGCGTGGGGAGCGCACATGTGTAGGACGCGGGTCCAGCAGTTTAAGGATTGAGATTTATTTCTTTTCTTTTCTTTAAAGATATACATTACCTTCAGTGAGGGCGGCACGATGTCGCAGTCACACAGCTCCAGGAACCTGGAGGTTGTGGGTTCGATTCCCGCTCCGGGTGACTGTCTGTGATGAGTGTGGTGTGTTCTCTCTGTGTCTGCGTGGGTTTCCTCCGGGTGACTGTCTGTGAGGAGTTGTGGTGTTCTCCCTGTGTCTTCGTGGGTTTCCTCCAGGTGCTCCGGTTTCCTCCCACAGTCCAAAAACACACGTTGGTAGGTGGATTGGCGACTCAAAAGTGTCTGTAGGTGTGAGCGTGTGAGTGAATGTGTGAGTGTGTGTTGCCCTGTAAAGGACTGGCGCCCCCTCCAGGGTGTATTCCCGCCTTGCGCCCAATGATTCCAGGTAGCTCTGGACCCACCGCGACCCTGACTTGGATTAGCGGTTACAGATAATGAATGAATGAATGAATTACCTTCAGTGACCTACTGCTTTTACTGGCAGCGACCGGTGTAGGTGAAATAATACAGAAGAAGCCGAGTAGCTGAAGAGGATTTTGCACTTCAGAACGTTTAAAGCTGAGCGTCTGTTCTCCTGTAGTTAGTGGCTGACTTAATGGAACAAATCCTAGGTATTGATGCAGTGATCGTTTTCTATGTAGCTAAAACTTCCTCTTTTCCCGAATGAAAACTGTGTACCACTAAGTCCCTCCAAGCACAAGGAGGATGATCAAACTGGACAAATATCTTTTTTTTCATGTGTGTATGGGTACATTTGTTAATGTAATATTAATATATTCCATCTGCCTTTCTGCAAACCAAAGAAAAACCTTAAGTTATTTATGAAGCCTGTTCTATTTGTTTATTTAATTACTGTGTCTTTAAGGTACTGTGGTGACTGTTTAATGTTCCTTTGTGTGTGCGTATGTGGGATTGCTTCAAGATTTTGTTTATTAGATTATTTTTTCAGGCAGATAACGTTTCCTCGGGGTCTGTGTGTAGCTCATTGATTGCTGTGATATTGAGCGTTCGAACTCTGATCGTCTTTGGTGTGCAATCAAACTTACAAACTTGACTTTTGAGTGGATGAATGGATCCTTTACTGTGGTTTTAAAGGCATTCTTATCTTGTATTGCCTCATAGAATCATCATTCCTGTTTGCAGAGACAGTGCTGTAGATGTTTATGGGAATAGCTCAGTGTTTTAATACGTAAAGCTCACTCGTGTTGTGCATTGTACGAATACCAACTGCATTAGCCTCAGTTAATGTAACAGCGGAACTACAGAGTTTGCCTTTAAGTGAAATGTTGTAGTGAAGAGTGACGCAGTTAGAGCTGCTCCCCTGACTCCGTAGGCCTTTTTTGCAGTAATCTAAACTACAGCACAAGCTCATTAGACAGTAGAGGGATGGCACACTGTGGAAGCTTCATTGTATTTGTCAGAAGTTGTGTGTAATGCTTTATTGGTGTTACAGGAAAATCACTGTGCCTTGTTTCTATTTAACAGCTCTTTGTGTGGACTGTTGTTTGTTTGTTTGTTTGTTTGTTTGTTTGTTTGTTTATTTGTTTGATTTGAATTTCAGTGTCGTGGAATTCCATGGCATCAGCTTGAAGTTGGAAGTCATTGCGTAATGTTACTGTTTATATATTACTTGGGGTACAAATTAATTTTGAATAAAGAACAACATAATTCTCAGGTTTATTTGAATTAATTCATCAATATAAAATACCTTATAAACCCTAATATACTGCAACACAAAAAGACAATAAAAAAACAGATTTAAACATTTTGAGAAAAAGTATTCAGATTCTTATGTTGGCAGCTTCCATCAGTGTTTGTTTTAATAATATTAAATAATAGATGTAGTGTTATTATTGCCCTGTGAAGGACTGGCGCCCCCTCCAGGTTGTGTTCCTGCCTTGCACCCAATGACTCCGGGTAGACTCCGGACCCATCGCAGCCCTGAGCTTGGGTCACAGACAGTGAATGAATGTATTATAATTTATTATTATTGTATAATTTATATTATTATTAAAAAAAATAGGGCTCAGGTGGAGCAACAGGTGTCACTGTCACACAGCTCCAGGGTCGTGGGGTCGTGGGTTCAAGACCTGTCTCATGCTGCTGTCTGTGAGGAGGGGGGTGTGTTCATGGGATTCCTCTGGGTGCTTTGGTCTCTTCCCACCCCCACAAAAACACGTGTGTGTGTGTGTGTGTGTGTGTGTGTGTGTGTGTTGCACTGTCACCCTGATCCACTGTGACAATGAAGAACATGAAATGGTTACAGAAAAATAATGAATTATTCCAATGAACTGTCTATATATTGGTATCAACCAATTAAAATCTCTCTCTTTCTCTCTGCTAATTGTAATTGGTCAAATACTTTGTGTTGAAGAAAGGAACGTTCTTTTCACACAGTTCTGATGCAGTGGAACAGCCATGGGTCAAGTGTTTAAGTGTTTATCTGGAGATGACAGGGCAGTGAGGGTCTGAGAGAGACAGGAACTATTCACACATCATTCACAGACAGTTTATAGACGAGAGAGATGTGACCCGCTACTAAAGACCATTACAGCTTCAAGACATTTGGCTTTAAACCTTTATTTGTTTGAGATGTGCAGTGAAAATGTGGACACTAATGAATGTGAACTGACTACAGACCCTCGGCCCTGAGTGAGTGATTTGAGTCATAGTTTGTTGGCAGATAAACAGATGGATGAATGGATGGGAAGAGAGGAAAAAAGAGTGTAGCTTTTATTAGAACAAGTAAAACAGCCCAAAATCTGCTTTGGTTTCCTGGTACTCAGACGCTTCTTTTGTACACGTAAATCTTTTTAAAGCCTCCTCATTATGTGAAGATACTTTAAACTTTTTATAGATTTAATCTTTTGAAAATGTTAGATTTTTTTAATGTAAACCAAAATAGTTCTTTCATGTGTAAAATAGGGTGGCGCAGTGGAGCAGCAGGTAGTGTCTCTGTCACAGCTCCAGTGTCCTAGAGGTTGTGGGTTCGAGTCCCACTCCAGGTGACTATCTGTGAGGAGTGTGGTGTGTTCTCCCTGTGTCTGCATGGGTTTCCTCCGGGTGACTGTCTGTGAGGAGTGTGGTGTGTTCTCTCTGTGTCTGCGTGGGTTTCCTCCGAGTGACTGTCTGTGAGGAGTGTGGTGTGTTCTCCCTGTGTCTGCGTGGGTTTCCTCCGGGTGACTGTCTGTGAGGAGTGTGGTGTGTTCTCCCTGTGTCTGCGTGGGTTTCCTCCGGGTGACTGTCTGTGAGGAGTGTGGTGTGTTCTCTCTGTGTCTGCGTGGGTTTCCTCCGAGTGACTGTCTGTGAGGAGTGTGGTGTGTTCTCCCTGTGTCTGCGTGGGTTTCCTCCGGGTGACTGTCTGTGAGGAGTGTGGTGTGTTCTCCCTGTGTCTGTGTGGGTTTCCTCCGGGTGACTGTCTGTGAGGAGTGTGGTGTGTTCTCTCTGTGTCTGCGTGGGTTTCCTCCGGGTGACTGTCTGTGAGGAGTGTGGTGTGTTCTCTCTGTGTCTGCGTGGGTTTCCTCCGAGTGACTGTCTGTGAGGAGTGTGGTGTGTTCTCCCTGTGTCTGCGTGGGTTTCCTCCGGGTGACTGTCTGTGAGGAGTGTGGTGTGTTCTCCCTGTGTCTGTGTGGGTTTCCTCCGGGTGACTGTCTGTGAGGAGTGTGGTGTGTTCTCCCTGTGTCTGCGTGGGTTTCCTCCGGGTGCTCCGGTTTCCTCCCACACTCCAAAAACACACGTTGGTAGGTGGATTGGAGACTCAGAAGTGTCCGTAGGTGTGAGTGTGTGAGTGAATGTGTGTGTTGCCCTGTGAAGGACTGGTGTTCCCGCCTTGCGCCCAGTGATTCCGGGTAGGCTCTGGACCCACCATCATCCTGAACTGGTTACGGGTTACAGACAATGAATGAATGTATAAAATACATTTTATGGCACAATTGTATAAAGACAGCTTTTACATCTGATGTTACCAGCGCTACAGAAATCCAGAACCTAACCCCAATGAGTAACACAGTCTACAGTGGCAAGGAAAAGCTCCCTCAGATCATGAGGAAGAAATACTGAAAGAGGAGCCCATCCTCCTCGGGTCGACAACGAGGACACAACAGAGAACAGAACAGAAGTAAAAGTGAACTGCTGACAGATGAATGGATTATATTACTGTGAATGTAGAATGGTGAATGCTCACTGCCAGCAGACTTCAATACACCACATCTGTGTCTGACTAAAAAATAGGAACAGCATTGGACACATCAGGATCTGTGTTTGTTAAATACAATGTGAAGCCTGTGAACGGTTGTCAGTTTCAACTACAGCACTTCCTGCTTTGCTAATGTGCAGATGCTTGTCCTTTTGCTCCTGCTTCGCTCTGTTTTAATCTCTATTTTGTTTTATTTTTCTAGTTTACTCAGGCGAGGTCAGCCAAAGTACAGTGTAGTTTCAGCTTATATTTAATACGTTTTATTTGATTTTACCTTGAAAATCATTTTTGGATTTTTAGTGACTGAATCAGTAAAGTCTACTGACGACCAAAGAAGTAATGAGCACCTGTGCTGCCAGAAATATTACAGTCCTCCACAAAGAATGACTGTTTAGAAAACAAGCTTTCGGACCTTGTTATCAGAGTTTAAGGACTGGGGTTCCTGCGCTGTTCGAGGAGAATCTGAGAGTGGGAGTACTGGCAGCGGACAGAAGGCTTAATGAAGCAGGGGGCAGTGGATACACACAGGACTGGATCAGCAGAACAAATGGATGGAGCCCCTAATGTGAGTACAGCTGATAGAAATGAGCACAACCAGAAATGGGTCCACACTGGAACTAAACCCAAAAACTGTACTACATTCAGCTCTGTCTCATCCTCCACCCCTGCTAGCACAGCACATCCAGCCAATGCTAAAGACCACAGCACAAAGCCAGAGGAGGAATTCAGTTCCAGTCTCTCCACCTGCAGAACAGATTTGAGCCACTGCACGACTTCTGTGAGCTTCCTACTGGCAGGGAACAGACTTCGGGAGAAACAGGAAGAGCCAGCCATTCAGAGCACCCCAAAAGAGCCACAACACCCCAGTTCATGGCCACAGCCGACGCCCTTGTTTTTGGAGATGACTCTGTTTATGGTGAAAGATCAGAAACTCATAATTGGATGTGAGCCTAGCGTCACAGTTTCTGACCTGAATGAGAAGCTTACACTGCTGGCTGAACACAACAGTGAAACGGACCATTGTCTGTTGGTAAGAATGACACTAAAAGCACTTTAATGTTCTCTTTAACACTCTGCTCAAGCTGACTATCGTCCCATTGACACTCTGCAACTGCCTGGAATCAGTAAATAACTGGATGAGGGACAGTTTCCTTCATCTAAACAAACATAAGACAGAGGTGATTGTGTTCGGCAGCAAGCAGCAAAGACCTGAGGTCACTATTCGGTTTAACATCAGAGCTCTAAAGACTAAAGGCCAGGTCAGAAACCTGGGCCTAATCCTGGACTCAGACCTGAACTTTAACACCAAATAAAGACAATAACAAAATCTGCTTTTTACCACCTCAAGAACATATCAAAATTCAAAGGGTATGTGTCAGAACCAGACTCAGAAAAACCCATTCACTCATTCATCTCCAGCAGCTGGACTCCTGCAGTGGTCTCTTTACTGGACTTCCACAGTCAACAGCTGCAGCTCATTCAAAATACAGCAGCTAGAACTCTTACCAGAACCATCCCACATCCTCAGGTCACTGCACTGGGTCCCGATTGAACACAGGATTGATTTTAAAGTGTTATTAACTGTTTATAAATCAATAAACTGCCTCGGACCAAAATATATTTCAGATCTGTTAGAAGTGTATGAACCCAGTGTCCCTCAGATCACTCTGGACCACTCTGGTTCATAGTTCCACGGGTCAGAACCACACAGGGGGAGGCAGCTCTCAGTCACTAAGCCCCTGCACCTGGAACAGACTCCTGGAAGACATCAGATCTGCCCCAAATATCATTACCTTCAAACCTAAAGACCTTTCTGTTCTCCTGTACCTTTCAGTCGCGCTGCACTTGGATTGAATTATAAACGTAGATTTACTTATTTTATTTCTAGCACCATTTTAAAAACTGTCCTTTTTTTATTGCTCTTTTAACTTTTATTATTTTATTAAACAACTTTTATTGTTTAACTTCTGATTGTTTTTATTTTCTTTTACTTCTTTTACTTTTCTTTTACTTTTACTTTTTAAACTCTACTGTAATTTGTCTGTATGCCGCTGTAAACCCAGTAAACAAGGAACGTCCCTGGACGTTCAAAATAGGTCTAAAAATGTCTGTAAGTCAAGGACATATTTTAAACGTCAATGGACGTCCAAAATCCATCTTAATACGTTAGTTAAGTGGTGACCAATCGATAACGTCAGTGGACGTCCAAAACGCGTTTTATACAAGTAATTTATTTCGGGACCAATTAATAACGTCAGTGGACGTCGAAAATACGTCTAATAGTCGTCTTTTCAATGACTGTGTTTGGACGTCTTTTCAACTTTCATTTTCAACCTTAAGAGAACGTTGATTAGACGGCAGTCATTTCGTTATTTCAACGTTGAATCAACGGCTAAATGTTTACTGGGAAAGCACTTTGAATTGCCATTGTGTACGAAAGGTGCTCTATAAATAAACTTGCCTTGCCCCAGTGTTAACGTGGACCCACAGTCACAGAAGAAACCCGCAGCAGTGACTCTCCAAGTGTAAATGAGCTGCTTTAGGAGTGAATACAGGTGTCAGGCTCCCTATGGAACGGCAGGGGAACTTTTCATTTGAGCAGAGGTTAGAGATGAATGGCATATGTTTCTACACAGAACCTTTGTAAAAAACACCAGAGTAGATTCTCTACTGTAAAAATAGAGGATCCCTCGCAGGTGCTGAATGAAACAATGTATTGAAGGGTTCTGTACAGCACCATGTACACCACGTTCCCCATCAGTCTGCAGAAATATCTCATCACCCAGGGTTCCAAACAGAACCTGTAGGCATTACTAGAACCCTTTACGTAAGGCACTAGAGTTGCTTGTTAGTTCTGGTAAAACCCCACAGAGACAGGAATACAAGGCCCAGTGTCCCTTTGTGTGGGTGTTGTTGTTGTGTGTGTATAAGAGAGAGTGAGAGTGACAGGGTGCGCGCGTGCGCGCGTGCGCGAAGGCGCTGTTGTATTCACTCGGTCCGAGGATATCCGCGCGCATCCCCCTCGCGCTTTAGAGCCTCTCGTGCCGTCACTGGGATCAGTGGGCTGAGTGGGTGAAGCGGGTTTAGTGCACTGTGTGTTCACACTGTTGTTACTGTGTTGGAGTGGTGTCTGTGTGGGAACTCGGAGAGGGCAGAAGCGGCATGGGCTCCGCAGCGTCCTCCAGGCACCGCAGCGTTCACCTGGACGCGGACGGAAAGGTCCAGAAGGTAAGCGGCTTCCAGCGCTGATTCACTTCGGCTTTAGGACCCGAGATGAAACGGACTCCAGTCTCTAACCGTTTGATTCACCGGCTTCACCTGGGTTTGGTTTGATGTACATTAGCTTTGTTGTTACGCTTCACTGGGTCTGTGCGGTTTGGGGAGATTCAGAGTGTGAGTTTGATTTGGTTTTTGCTTGAGTCTGGTTCACTCTCTTTGGCTTTTGCTGTGGTTTGTAGGATCCAGTTGTTTGTGGAGATCTGTTCTTGTTAAAGTTGGATTCGCTGAGGTGTTGTTGGGTCAGAGTTTGCTGGGGTCTCAGTGGCTCTTTCTTGTCTTTTCTGGTGAACGGTGTCCTTTATAAGATCTGCTTTAGAGGTAAAGTCTGAATGAAATGTGGATTATTTTTAACTGCTTTAGATGTGAAATGAACTCAGACAGTATTCGACTGGAATGGAGACAAAGCAATGATTACGTTTGTTTTGCTTATTCACGCTCTCCTTTTTAGTTATCGTTTTTATTTACGTGGAATCCGTACTTTCTTTCTGATGTGAGATGGTGTGAGTGACTGTTCCTAGTTGTGTTTTCAGTGTGTGTGGATGTTTCTGATGATAATAAAGTAGATTTGAAATAGAGCTGATCTAAATGTGCTGATAATTTTGGTTAGTTCTGATCTATGTCTAAATTAAACAACCACAAGGCCCTCTGGTGATGTCAGATGTCAGAGGCATTTACACCATGTAAGGATTCTTCTGTGGGTCTTTACTCAGATGCTGCACCATTAAAAAAATGTCTTTTGTTTCATTAAACTCTTGTTTACCGCCCTGAGTCTATAATGCGTCTCAGTGTGTTGACTCTTTTTAATTCTGGGTTCTGCAGTGTGTCTGGTTTGAGCACATCTTCCTGAACTGATCATGAATCAAGAATAATTCCAGTAATCTTCTAGAAGCTTATTACATTCTGTTTTCCAGAGGGTATCCAGGTGCAAGCCCAGAACAAATGCTTATTGGAGACTGTGGTAATGGCGCCAGTTCCACCCACTGATCACTGAAGCGATTAAACAACACAGAGGTTTTCTCAAAGGCATCTGATCACAGGTCGGAAAAATTGCTCCTGTTCCTTTGAGCCCACAAACAGTGAATCAAAAACAGAGCAAGAGAAAAAAAAGAACACTAAAGAGCACTGGTGTTTTTGTTTGGTTTAATCTGACTAACTGTGTTTGGTTTGTTCTATTGATTTATCTGTTTATTGATTATAGATCTCCGGTATCCCAGAGTTAACAGCCTCTCTCTCGTTCTTCAATCCACACGGAATGTTACGGCTCCTCGTATTTATCTTGTGGTTTCTTTCTCTGAGACGTGAATCAGTACCTTGTTTCCTACTGGGTTCATTTACACTATAACGCCAGATACCGGAACATTTCTTTGAGGATTTGATGGCGTTCAGGCATGGGAACACTTATCAGGTCCGTTACTGATGCTGGGCGTTAGTTGTGGTTCATAGAAGCCACTCTGACTCATCCCAGTGGTAACGGATGGTGCTCCATCAATCCAGAGGACACAGTTCTTCTGCTTCAATCCTCAATCCTGCCACTCTTTCTGACACTAGGTGCAGGGCACAGGAAGCTAAGGCTGATGTGCAGTTGCTCCAAAGCATCAGGCATAAGGGCATCTCCAACATTTTGGGGATGAAGCCTTTAAACGAAGACATTTAATGAATTTAATCGGAATCTAAAGCAGCAGAAAATGGACATACACTTAGCCCAGGGGCTTCGTGTGTTTCTCTGTGCAAATGATAAGGTGTTGTGCAGATTAGTCACAGTTTAGAGTGATTTGCATTATCCACTGTTCCACTGATTGCCTTTTATGTTTTCTTTATATCATTCATTTCTATACATCACAAAATTATTAGGAAAGAAGACAATATTAAAGACGTCACACTGATCCTCAGGAGTTACCAGGCTCACTGCTTGTGGTTAAAGTGTTATGTAGCTGCCTGAGGATGTGCATTAAGGTTTTTATTACATTACTTGTCACCCACCCCTCTTTAATCGAATGTTAGTCATATGCTACATGGCAAAACGTCTAGGGACACACAACCTTTATTATGAAATGGAACTGTGTTAGAAGTTTTGCCACAGTTTGTTGTGGTAATTTATAGATAAGCTTCTGTTAGCCTTTGGTGGTGATCAGGGACCAGAGAATTTGTGAAAAGAGGTCTTAATGGGTGATGAATCCGAGTTCTGAATCACAAACGACTCTACAACTCATCCCAGATATTTTCAAACATGCTCCATCACTCCAGAGAACACTGTTTCTCTGCTCCACGGACCAGTGCAAGGAGCTTTATAGCATTATAGCCCACATACCGGTGCCTATCATTGGGCATGTTTACCTCAGGTTCATGTGCAGCTGTTCAGTGTCGCATTTTATGAGACTGAAACATTAGATGTAAGTTTCCCATGAGCCTAATGTCGCGATGTCTGTTTAATAATGTCTCTGAACATCTTTTACAATGCTGCAGTTTTTATCCGAGGTGTTAGATTAGGTGAGATTAGCGTACATAGGCAAGTGTGTCTAAGCTACGCTTCTCTCTAAACGGGATAAGACCAATTAGCATAAAAAAGCACACTGCTAATTGAAAAACAATAGCACACACAGGGCTCCAGCGTACTTACAGACAGGTGTACACACTCACACATTCATGCATAATACACACGTGGGTGTGAGGTGCTAATATGAATAGCCCCTACGATTCCTCGCAGCTAATCAAAAGCAGTTTGGCGATATGCTCTGAGAGCCCTCTGCCACTAAATATTCAATAATTATCACACATTTAAATCTCACTAACTTCAAACCAGCATTAAACTAGAGTTCAACATGATGATGAATGGAAGACAATTACTTCAAGGCATTTGAATGTAAAAGTTCACAGTTAACGTTAGCATGGATATGTATGTTCAAGGGCAGCACGATCGTGCAGCAGGTAGTGTCTCTGTCACAGCTACAAGGTCCTGGAGGTTGTGGGTTTGAGGAGTGTGGTGTGTTCTCTCTGTGTCTGCGTGGGTTTCCTCCGGGTGACTGTCTGTGAGGAGTGTGGTGTGTTCTCCCTGTGTCTGCGTGGGTTTTCTCAGGGTGACTGTCTGTGAGGAGTGTGGTGTGTTCTCTCTGTGTCTGCGTGGGTTTCCTCCGGGTGACTGTCTGTGAGGAGTGTGGTGTGTTCTCCCTGTGTCTGCGTGGGTTTCCTCTGGGCGACTGTCTCTGCGGGGTGTGGTGTGTTCTCCCTGTGTCTGTGTGGGTTTCCTCCAGGCGACTGTCTCTGAGGAGTGTGGTGTGTTCTTTCCTTTGATTTACACTGTGTATTTACATGGAAAATGAGGACACCAACTGTTAAAGTCTTGCAAGCGGATTCTTTGTGAATTCTTGCTTGATGTACGGTTTCAGATTCTCTGTGTCTGTGGTCAGCGTTTCTTGATTTTCCTCTTTAAGATGTACCATAGGAGACAGATCTGAACTACAGGCAGTCAAACACATGCACACTCTTTCTACAGAAATGATGCACTGGTGCGCTCTGTTGAGTGACAATAGTTTTGTGAAGTATTCAACTATCAGTGAGTCATAACAGTTCCTTATGCAGTGCCATCTGAGGGCTCAAAGGTGATTGCCATTGTATTAATGTTACATGTTTTTGGACAGTATGTTTCCAGTTCTTGGAATTTTTCTTTTTTTTGTGAGCAGTTATAACTACTTGTGTTATAATATTGTTATATTATTTAAAATTAGTTTTGACATACAATCTGTTCCTACATAATATGGTAGACATCTTTACATCAGTTTAAAATATTAGTAAACTCTAAACATCTGTTTCATTAGAATAATATTTATTTGTAAATACTACTATTGCTCGGACTCTCCTTGTAGAACAGAGTTGATTCCATGGTTTTTATGGAATTAACCTCCCAAAAGGTTCTGTTAATGGTTTTAAACATAAAACATAAACTTTTGTTTAAACCAAAATATGTTAGTTGTTTTCTTGAAGAGTAAATATTTTCTCAAAAAATATATCATGAGCAATGTTTTCTCGTTTTGTGCGATTGTCTGTATTTGATCTGTTTTTAACAAGAATCTTTTTGTAGTGTGTTGTTGCAGACGTCTCTGTTTAATCGTCCTATTGAAGCGTCTGTTTGATTTGTTTGGCACTTGAACTGTGAGGCCAAAGACCTGCATCTGTGCTCTGTAACTGTCAATCACTGCAGTGTGTGCTCGTCTAACACACCTGCTGCCATGAGAGCTCTCAACACACACACACACACAGTCTGTCTCTCTCTCTCTCTCTCTCTCAATCTCTCCCTCTCTCTCTCTCTTCTCAATCTCACTCTTCTCTCAATATCTCTCTCTCTTCTCAATCTCTCTCAATCTCGCTCTCGCTCTCTTCTCAATCTCTCTCTCATTCTCTCTCTCTCTATCTCTATCTCTCTCTCTCGCTCTCTTTCTCTCTCCCCCACTCCCCCTTTTGTCTTTTGCTGCTGTGTACAGTAGCTTCACACAGATCAGTCAGGGTAATAAAAAGACATAACGCTTCTCTTGCCGGCAGCTTTTCCATTTTATTGCATTCCAGACACATTTCACTGAGTTCACAAGTTCAATGTGTGTTTGAGAAGCAGAGAATGAAAGAAACAGAGAGACAAAAACACATAGCTATAATTTTTGTGTTGTTTAATATTCACTGTTGATCAATTTTATTGATCAAAGTGTCTTCTAGTGTAAACTATAAAACCTCTCTCTCTCTTCTCCCTCCCTCTCTCTCTCTCTCAGTAACACTCCGTCTTGTGTTTGGCACCTGTTTTTGTTGCTTTGTTTTTCCTGTCAATGCATTTCTAAAACACATGTTCCTTTATAAGTGGGTCAAAGGACACTGTTAGTCTGACAGCACTCAGCCTTGACTTAAATCCAGAGACAGGAGGTCAAAAATGGGACTGCATCCTTTATTCATTACTCAGAAGCATAAAGGACATTCACAGGTTTGTGTGCATGACAAAAGACTGCATCTGAAAATCATTATTCAAACAGCGCTAGCTTTATAACATCATGTCTTCTCAGTTTGAGACAAGAATAGCCAAGTACAGATATGTACTGTAAATAACGTGTGTCTTTACTCCTCCAAGGTTATTACACATTAATCCAAACAGGTCAATTAGGCCAGAAGGGGCACGTGGGGGAGTGGGGACATAGTCTCTAGCTCCTGAACATGGTGTTTGTGTGTGGATGTGTGCAAGTGAGCAATTGATGTTAAAAATGATTGTTGAGCAGTGGTAGCTGTGTTCAGTTAAAACCGGTGTCTTGAGTGTTTTTGGACATAGTGCCTCTGCTGGTGCGTCCTGATGGTGGTGTTGATTCTATCATCAGGAGACGGCACTGAAGCATTTATACACCACTAATAGCTCAGTCTATCTGTTAGAATAAGCCCTAGATAAATATAAAGAAATCCCTTGCCTTGTTACCCAGGCTTTAGCCCCTGGACGTAGATTTACAAAGTCATTGAAATATATTTATTATAAATGTATTTCTCTGGACACTCTATGCTCTTTTTGTCAATGCTAGGTGGTCTTCAGCCGGTACTGCAGTCCCTGTGATATCAAAGAGCTCTTTTGCACAGCTGTGGGGTTGCCCAGGTAACGTGTGTGTGTGTGTGTGTGTGTGTGTGTGTGTGTGTGTGTGTGTGTGTGTGTGTGTGTGTGTGTGTGTTTGTCCACTTTGGTTGAAGTGCTCCCATTTTTAGAGTGTGTGTCTGCTTTTGACAGAAATACAACAATAACCCTTGTGGATTCAACAGGAGCCATGGTCTCCATCGACCCCACCATGCCAAGCAACTCAGAGAGGTAACACTAGAGACATTCCCACACTCACACACTTTACAAACAAGGGCTGTACACTACTGGGGAAACACTCACATTGCTGTATGGTTTCTGCAGAACGTAGTGATATTAAAAAATGCAGGGTTTTACACTAAATTTCAGCAGAAGTCAGTGATCCACCATGATGTTAATAATGCGTACTTCACACCTTAAACAAGGGGCTCATCTGTGTGTGAATCGTAGTGACGTCTATGAGGGATGCAGGAGAAAACAGGATGCTACATGTTTGTACTCATAGGTAAAGCAGAGCATTACAATAAAAAAGCTTTTAACATTAGTGACAAAATGAGTCATTAACATGTTTCACGATTAAAAACCTCTTAAAATGTGGTAAATATAAGAAACAAAAGTGTACAAATAAAAGAGCAGCTACATACTGCAGAGCTGCATATCGCTCATATGTCAACAGCCAGCGGTAATCTCTGTGTATCCACGACCGGAGGAAAACACTGCCACACTGGTGCTGTGTGTGCATCTCTTACGCACCCCCCCAACACACACACACTCTAGAGTCTAGAGATTCAAATCTTTTTCTGTGTATCAATATGAATTTGATCAAATAAAAATAACATATAAAATAAATAAATAAATAAATGACAGAGAGATGCAGATAAACCCAATGTCAGCTGCAAACTCACTGTGTCATTTTTTGCACACTGTATAATTCTATATGTTTTAATATATATATATATATCTCCATTAATATTTGGTCTTTTGAAATTGATAGCACTGGTTTTTTGAAAACACAAGTTGTTTGTTTATTTGTTTGTTTTTCATATGTACAGTACATTTCTGGAAGCTTACGGCCCACATGCTGTAGTCTGTTGGCTCACAGTAAAGTCACAGACATTTTTGCTGCTTGTGCAGCCAAACACTTTAATTTTAGTAAGTTAAAGCACATTTAGACCAATTCTATTCATACATTCACTATGAAAACACAACTTCACAAATATGGCTCTTCGAAGGAAAACTAAGGATGTGTTATTTATGTCGCCACATCAAACATCTTGGCCTTTTATCACATTATTTAAACTTCAAATCTAAATGGAACAACCTGAGGAATCTACTAGTAGAGGAGCGTATTTGGAGGCAGTGGCACTTGCATTTAATCACTGTTTAAGACAGCTGTGCTCTCCTCGGTATTTTACTACTCTTAAGGTAGAAGATGCAATCAGTAAAAACCCTCTAAGTGTCCTTGGTAGTTCATAGTTACCACTGTAATTCTCCAGCCCACTCAAACAAACAGACAGACCTTGATTACTCATGTCTCTGAGGCAAAATATACCACAGCCAGCCTCCATTTGTGCAAATGCTGGTATTTCTTCAGAGATAGAAACACAAAGCTTGAATCTTAACACCTACCTCTTCCATCAGGGTCATATTCAGTGAAACCCTGTTTATACAACAGATGAATAAAGATGCGTCTTGTCCAGGAGTGAAAAGGCTGTGAGTCACTAATTGACAAAGCAACAGTAGCAGCAGTCCCAGAGTAATCATCACCTAGAAATGAGAGAGAGAGAGAGAGAGAGAGAGGACGCAGTTTGGTGTGATAGCTGTTGTGTGACCGCTTTGTGTTTCCTGTTGTGTTTAAAGGTCACCATACAAAGTGGTTCCCCACAGTGGAGGACATCTGGGAGGTAAGTCATCTAAAGCTGATGCTTCAAATCAAGGTTATCACAAAACCAAACAAACAGTCTCTGAAATGGAGCTTTTACAGAAGAAGGAAACATCTACTTCAATTGAAGCTGCACTGTATAAGATTGTTGGTTAAAACTGACAATTAATATAAAAGTGTGTTTCCTTTTGTGTGTCTATAAATCCCAAAATAGTTTAAATGTCACTTGCACAGCTGGAAAATACTACACACTGGGCCCAAGGAGAGAACACACCGTGGAGGGGGCGCCAGTCCTTCACAGGGCGACACACACTCACAACTACGGACACTTTTGAGTCTCCAATCCACCTACCAACGTGTGTTTTTGGACTGTGGGAGGAAACCGGAGCACCCGGAGGAAACCCATGCAGACACAGAGAGAACACACCAACTCCTCACAGACAGTCACCCGGAGGAAATCCACGCAGACACAGGGAGAACACACCACACTCCTCACAGACAGTCACCCGGAGGAAATCCACGCAGACACAGGGAGAACACACCACACTCCTCACAGACAGTCACCCGGAGGAAACCCACGCAGTCACAAGGAGAACACACCACACTCCTCACAGACAGTCACCCGGAGGAAACCCACGCAGACACAGAGAGAACACACCACACTCCTCACAGACAGTCACCCGGAGGAAACCCACGCAGACACAGGGAGAACACACCACACTCCTCACAGACAGTCACCTGGAGGAAACCCACGCAGACACAGAGAGAACACACCACACTCCTCACAGACAGTCACCCGGAGGAAACCCACGCAGTCACAGGGAGAACACACCACACTCCTCACAGACAGTCACCCGGAGGAAACCCACGCAGTCACAGGGAGAACACAACACACACCTCACAGACAGTCACCCGGAGGTAACCCACGCAGACACAGGGAGAACACACCACACTCCTCACAGACAGTCACCCGGAGGAAACCCACGCAGTCACAGGGAGAACACAACACACTCCTCACAGACAGTCACCCGGAGGAAACCCACGCAGACACAGGGAGAACACAACACACTCCTCACAGACAGTCACCCGGAGGAAACCCACGCAGACACAGGGAGAACACACCACACTCCTCACAGACAGTCACCCGGAGGAAACCCACACAGACACAGGGAGAACACACCACACTCCTCACAGACAGTCACCCGGAGGAAACCAATGCATTCACAGGGAGAACACACCACACTCCTCACAGACAGTCACCCGGAGGAAACCCATGCAGTCACAGGGAGAACACACCACACTCCTCACAGACAGTCACCCGGAGGAAACCCACGCAGTCACAGGGAGAACACAACACACTCCTCACAGACAGTCACCCGGAGGAAACCCACGCAGACACAGGGAGAATACACCACACTCCTCACAGACACAGAGAGAACACACCACACTCCTCACAGACAGTCACCCGGAGGAAACCCACGCAGTCACAAGGAGAACACAACACACTCCTCACAGACAGTCACCCGGAGGAAACCCACGCAGACACAGGGAGAACACACCACACTCCTCACAGACAGTCACCCGCAGGAAACCCACGCAAACACAGGGAGAACACACCACACTCCTCACAGACAGTCACCCGCAGGAAACCCACGCAAACACAGGGAGAACACACCACACTCCTCACAGACAGTCACCCAGAATAAACC
Source organism: Hoplias malabaricus (assembly GCF_029633855.1). Lineage (NCBI taxonomy): Eukaryota > Metazoa > Chordata > Actinopteri > Characiformes > Erythrinidae > Hoplias > Hoplias malabaricus. The sequence goes on along the minus strand of NC_089811.1, from coordinate 37,493,361 downwards.
CACACAGACACAGAGAGAACACACCACACTCCTCACAGACAGTCACCCGGAGGAAACCCACACAGACACAGAGAGAACACACCACACTCCTCACAGACAGTCACCCGGAGGAAACCCACGCAGACACAGGGAGAACATACCACACTCCTCACAGACAGTCACCCGGAGGAAACCCACGCAGACACAGGGAGAGCACATCACTAATAGGGCTGTGCTGTATCGTGTCGTTTGTGATAATATCGCTATAATTTTTAAAACGACTATCGTGGTAATAGTGCTATTCTTCTTTGTTTACATAATGATGTCATAGTTTTAGAACGTTTGTTCAGTAAGTGAGTTTTTAGGCTCAGAGGCAGCTATGATGGAAAATGGCTCTGAATTTGCTCCAAAAGGGGAGTGACTTCAGTTGTGTGGATGTGGTTTAGTTACACAACATCAGATGTAATTTTAAAAATATATAAGAAGTCTGTAAAAACAAAACGGGGAAACACAACTAATCTGTTTCACCACCTCAAACAGAAGCCCCCAGAGGAAAAATGGTACGAGGCGAGTTCAACTGACAGTGTGAGCTCTAACCCCAGCAGACACACCACATTTACTCAGCACAGCAACTATTATATATTTGTTTGGTTATTATATGTGAGGGTATATTTTTTGTATAATTTGTTGTGTTTATATGCACACACATTATTTTTGAACTTGGGGGGGTACATTTAATGCTATATATATATTTATATATGAAATGGATAAGGGCTACAGACAATGAACGAATGAATAATATTCATTTAACTCATTTTTTACAATAATGTGCTTTTGAAATTAATAAAAGTATTTATTGGCAAGAAAATTACATCCATGAAATCCACCCCTTTTTTCCAAGTAAATTCAACTATTTCTAATGACTGCATTTACCAAAAACAGACGTGTGTGTGTGTGTGTGTGTGTGTGTGTGTGTGTGTGTGTGTGTGTGTGTGTGTGTGTGTGTGTGTGTGTGTGTGTGTGTGTTGAAGGCTAAACTTCTCTGTTCTTTGTTCTGTGACTGAAGTGAACTCTCACTAGAAACAAACAAGCATGTAGTGAGAAGAGGAAGAGCGTTTATTATCCTGTAAAACATTCCTGGAGAACTGGTTATGGGCTGCTTTGGACCATGTGCTTGTTTGATCGAGTTTTTATCACCAGTAAATGTCATTGTTTAGAACTCTGATCCAGTTCGAACCAGAAAAGACAAGGGTGTACCATAAAATCATACAAAGTATTTTCAGACAAATATTCACGTCCACGGATGCTTAAAATATCACTGAGCCAAATTCCATGTAAGAGATTCATTTTTTCATTATTCTGACGGGTCTTTAATCCCCAAGGAGAGGTACAATAAAAGATACAAAATCACCTAGTAGTTTTTGCACATAACCTACTTTTAAAAATGATTAATTTCACTGTGTATCAAAATATTTGCCACTTTTTTAAACAGATTCTTTAAAGACTTTTCAAAAGTCAGTTGATAATTTTCTGATTCTAACTGTGTATTTATTTACTCCCTATATTTGACAATAAGTAATATTTTTGCCACACAATTATAGCTTCAAATCATTGTGATGCTTCACTGACTTGTAATAGTGAGAATAGCGCCTCTGTCATTGCTACCCTGGATTCTGCACCACAGAAACCGCACTATGTAACTTTAGGAGGTGGATAGGAAACTATCACCATCACTCCCCCTCCCTGCTGACTTCAGTACAGTGCCGTAAAATGAATTACATCTTACCTAGTGTTTCTTTGACTGAAAATATTACAAAGACATCTTTCTAAATGTTGACATTTTTTTATTCCCTGTAATTTTTGCCCGTTTTGAATTAAATGCCAGCAAAATGTTCCAAAGCAGTTGGTTGGACCTTGTTTACACTTGTCTTACACCACTCCTTCTTTTAACAGCACTCTGTAAGTGTTTCGGAACTTTAGGTTTTCACCTGCTCAACAACTCGGGGTCTCTGTTAAAGTGTTCTTCATTTCATAATGCCTCAGTTGTTATCAGTGGGTGACATGTCTGGAATAGTTCAGCTCCTGGATTCTTTTACTAAGAAGCCATACTGTTGTAATCGAAGCAGATTGTGGATTTGCCTTGTTTTACTGCAACAAACAAGGCCTTACCAAAGTTACCAAAGATTCACAGATGTGCATGTGACCCATGCCGTGTGCACTAATGCACCCCACGCCATCATGGATGCTTTTGAACTGTGCACTTACAGTGAGCCGTGTGGACCGTTTTCACTTCAGCCTGAAGGGTGCAGAATCCATGATTTCCAGGAGGAATTAGATATTTTTGATTTGTCAGACTCCAGGGCAGTCTCGCTTGGGACAGAGAAGTTGGCAGAATTTCTGAATCCTTTTTGTATATTGTTCCATCTTTGCATTCGTGAGTTTTAACTGGCGTTTTTAGATGCAGCAATGAACTGTGTTGACTGACAGTAGTTTAAGGAAGTGTTTCTGAGCTCGTGCAGTGATTTCCACTACAGAAACCTGTTAGTTTTTATATCGAAAATGTAATGTTTATATCAAGCTATTAAAGTTTCTTTTTAACAATGAACAGAGCTTTAACGTTAATGTTCACTGGAGGATAGAGAGATAAATGTAAGGACAGACGTAGACAGAAGAGGCCAAAATGCTGTTTTGTGTTTTGAGTCTGTTTAAATAGTGTGTTGGCTATAGCTTAAAAACTAAAGGATCGATAAAGTGTGTTCCTATGAAAAAATGGAGGGATGTAATATAATTTTACTCTCCCTTTCAGAAAGCCCTGAGGGGTCTGTGAGGTATGTGGTTTTTCCTTGAAAGAAAGTAAATTCTAAAGAAGAAGTTTAACAGTATTCTCCAAATACTTTTTGGGGCCACTGTGAATGCCCTAACGTTCAGAAGCAAACCTGTGCACAGAAACACAAGAGGGAATATTTCTATCGCTCTGTTTTTTAAAAGGTCTAGATGTCCATATAAAACTGGGTCACACTGCATATAAATGTAATGATTTGTTTAAGTGCAAACAAAGTCAGAAAAGGACAATGTGTGGCCTCAGACCCCACGGGTCATGTATGAGTGCTGTGTGACATGCACAAGGGGGTTGGTTTTTGAGTGAACGCTTGACCTCTGACCTCTGCTACAGCTCAGTTATGTAGAGAAGAAACAGAATGTGCCCTGGAAACTGGCCAATAGGAAGTCTCTGCAGTCCCTGGCCTTTTCTCTGTACTTTATTGGTCCTTCTGAATGAACTTTGCCCACCATCTCTGAGTGGACCAATCACAGTCGAGATAGAGTATATGTGTGTGTGTGTGTGAGAGAGAGAGAGAGGCAGGGAATGAGATGCAAACAAAAACTCTCACTTTCTCTCTATTTTCTCTCTCTCTTACTCTGTCTATCTCTCTCCTCTCTCGTGCTCTCACTCTCTCATACACACACACACACACACACACACTCACTCACTCACTGTGGGAACTGAATTGGGATTTGACCTGTTAACACATAACAGTAACCAAGAGTGTAGACCTGACAAGGTGAGCTGGAAAAGAGATTTACTTTGAACACTTTTGCTTCTCTTTTTTCTACTTCATCTACTATTAATTCTTTTTCATTTTTGTCTTATTTTTTCCCTCTTTCTTTAATTCTCCATTTCTGCTGCTAACTTAATGCTTCAGAATATTCCATTGATTGTGTCAAACAGCCTCTAATGCTTTCACATCTCTGTCTGTGTTGGTGTCTTTTTTTATCAATGACTGTTGTGTCCTTTCGTAGATAAAGAAGAACTCTTTCAGAATGTACTGACCCAGGTAGCGGAGCAGTTCTCCAGGTACTAACCCACTCTCTGTTTCTTTCTCTCTCTCTCTCTCTCTCTCTCTCTCTCTCTCTCTCTCTCTCTGTCTCTCTCTCTCTCTCTCTCTCTCTCTCTGTCTCTCTCTCTCTCTCTCTCTTTCTCTCTCTCTCTCTCCCTCTCTCTCTCTCTCTTTCTCTCTCTCTCGTTCTCTCTCTCTCTCTCTCTCTCTCTCTCTCTCTCTCTCTCTCTCTCTCTCTCTCTCCTCTCTCTCTCTCTCTCCCCCTGTCTCTGCCTCTCCTTCTTCACTGCTAATATTTAACCAAAAAAATGTATTAGTAAATTCTGCATTTCACCTGCACGCTCTGTGACCAGCTCAGTGCTCAAATATGTTTTGGTTTAATGAACTCTAGACATAGAACAGTCTGTATCAAGCTAATCTTTTAAAAGATAATTCAACCCATATTTCCAAATGTCTGCACAATCAGACGAGTAAATTATTGAGGTGTAAACATCATTTATGGTGCTTTGATGTGAAATGGTTAATTCTTTGTTAAACTTGTGACAGAAAGCAGGTTTAAAATTTAGTAACACAGTTATTGTTATAATTTTTTTTTACTACCTGTGTGTGTGTGTGTGTGTGTAATGTTGATTATTTTCCTCCCTGACAGTAGTTTTTTTTTTTTTAAATAATTTATTTATTTTTAAATTTTTGTTTCATATTTTTTTAATACATTGATTACAACCCCTGTGGCGTGCACTTATAAAACACAAGTCTAAAGGAAATCTCTTATCTGCGAACTATTTAAAAACCACCCGGACAATGTATTTGTTACAAAATTGTGTAATAGCTTTTTAGAAGTAAATTTTACAGTAATTTTGACTGTTTTTCCAGTGGAGCATTTGATGTCAGTCCACTGTAAATGTTTTTGCCGCAAAGTTTTTAACCAAATAGCAATTTAGAAAAGTTGGTGGAATTCACCTTTTAAAAATTTCAGCTCATGTTAATAACCTTCAGTCTTCTGTTTCATTAGCGTATCGTTACCATGAAAAACAGTTTTCAAAAAAAAAGAAAGCCCTTGCCGAAGCATTGTTCTCCTGGTCTCTGTAGTAAATGTACTTTGAAATTTCCTTTTAAAGTGGAGATTCTTGTTGTATAATTACAGATTTGTTTTTCTTTCAATATTGTAGGCTACTGTATTTGAGAAATGTAATTTACACTCATTTACACTGTGTACCTTTTCTTATTTACAGCAAAGCATCGTTCTGTGAAGCATTTTTCTGGTTGCATTTAACTGTAGCTTGTTATTCACAAGGATTACATAGGGCTTTCAGGACATCAGACATAAAACTACATAAGCATGACATACACTAACAGATTCCAGGGTCAAACTCACTAAAACCGCTTTTACGGCAATAGACACTTGTTGGAATAAACCTTTAAACTAAATGTGTTTGTAGAATTATGTCATTTGTCACTAAAGACTTTGGTAATTTGCATATAGTATCATGAATGTTGACTTTCAAAACTGCTACTGTTTTTCTAAACTGATTATATGAATTCCTTCTTCTCTTTTTCTTTTCCTCCCATTATACTTCTTCCTCTCTCCCCCACTTTCCAGAGCTTTTAAGATAAATGAGCTGAAGACCGAGGTGACCAACCGCTTGGCCATGTTGGAGAAGAGAGTGGAGTGTGAGTCATGTGTTGTTTTACTCACTGTCACAGGAACAGCTCACAGAACAAAAATCCCCAAGTGGCTGAGCTTCAGAAGCCTGTGTTTCAACAACGAGAACACAATCTTAAAACAGTGCCTTCGTCATGGTTGACATATTTTTGTGTTTAACCGGTTTACCACATCTACCTCAGTTCAAGTTGAACATATCAGTTTGTTAGTTAGACATGGCGTGTTAAACAGAGTTAATGTTATTATGAATAGCAACGCTACCACAAACTGTCGTGACGTGACGTTTGATAATACATCTAGTCAATGTACAGAACGGTGCAAACACCAGAGACCACCATGCACCTGGTTCCATACAAAAATTATTATAAATGTAAAAGTTATTTATGAGTGGCACAGTGGAGCAGCAGGTAGTGTCTCTGTCATAGCTGCTTTCATAAAGAAGGAATAAATCATTCATTCATTCATTCATTATCTGTAACCCTTATCCAGTTCAGGGTCGCGGTGGGTCCAGAGCCTACCTGGAATCATTGGGAGCAAGGCGGGAATACACCCTGGAGGGGGCGCCAGTCCTTCACAAGGCAACACAGACACAGATACGGATAATTTCGAATCACCAATCCACCTACCAACGTGTGTTTTTGGACTGTGGGAGGAAACCGGAGCACCCGGAGGAAACCCACGCGGACACGGGGAGAACACACCAACTCCTCACAGACAGTCACCCGGAGCGGCCCCTGGAGCTGTGTGACTGCGACACCTACCTGCTGCGCCACCGTGCCGCCCTAGGAAAAATCTAACTCTAACTGTGCAAAACTAGACCACCAACACTTTCACCAACGTCTTTGATAGAGATTAGAAAATCAAGCCGATTTTGTTTTGTTCAAATCTAAGAAATATCCACATTCGACCACCGTGAGAAGACAAAACAATGATAAGAATTAGAGATGTAAAGATACACTTACTGAGGGAAGGAAATGGCCAATAAAAAAGAAAATCTGCAAATCAAACAAAGAAATAAGAAGCCCTAGAGACCATACCTCAACTTCACTGAATGTGTTTGGCATTACTTTGATCATGAGATCAATAGAAACAACTAGATTCTTAGCCTGATTTGTAGAGCATTAGTTCATTACAGTTCTTAATTCGCTATTTAGAAAACCATACCATAACCAGATATTTATGGACAACTGGTCATCCATTTATTCTGTAATAGAGGGTATTTAAAAAGGGTCTTTGTACCCTCTTTGCTCTAATAGCAGCGTCTACTTTTCTGAGAAGGCTTTACACTAGATATTGGAGTCCTAAGGGTATTTAATTGCACTCACCTCTGAGAATATTCAGGTCAGGTACTGATGTTAATGGGTAATTCTGGCTCAGAAAGGTCACTTCAACTCATCCCACATTTATGCTGCTCCATCATTTCAGACAACAGTTACACTGCACTGCATTTTCTGGGCAGGTGCTATTCAGCTTTGTCTTTTATTGTGTAGCGTTCTGTAGCTTATTCAGAGTCAGCAGTCATAATTCAAATCTTCAGAATCTGTCTGAGAAGCACCAGAGCGTTCTGCAGATTTCTCAAAGGCAGCAAGTTACATTCGTTCAAATGAAACAAAATACTGAGGTTGTTTTGCAACATTTCTAACAAATTATGGAACAGAACTACAGCTTTCAGTAACAAAAAATCAAACATGAAATTCTATCGGACACTTACCTCTACCGGGCGGCACGGTGGCGCAGCAGGTAAGTGTCGCAGTCACACAGCTCCAGGGACCTGGAGGTTGTGGGTTCGATTCCCGCTCCAGGTGACTGTCTGTGAGGAGTTGGTGTGTTCTCCCTGTGTCCGCGTGGGTTTCCTCCGGGTGACTGTCTGTGAGGAGTGTGGGTGTTCTCCCTGTGTCCGCGTGGGTTTCCTCCGGGTGACTGTCTGTGAGGAGTTGGTGTGTTCTCCCTGTGTCCGCGTGGGTTTCCTCCGGGTGCTCCGGTTTCCTCCCACAGTCCAAAAACACACGTTAGTAGGTGGATTGGCGACTCAAAAGTGTCCGCGTGTGTGTGTGGGTGTTGCCCCTTTGAAGGACTGGCGCCCCCTCCAGGGTGTATCCCCCGCCTTGCGCTCAATGATTCCAGGTAGGCTCTGGACCCACCGCGACCCTGAATTGGATAAGGGTTACAGATAATGAATGAATGAAAAACTTACCTCTACCAAGAACAATTCGTGTCAGTCAGGGCAGGCAAACTACGGGGTCTAGGTGGAGTTTTACCCGTTAATAGTATTTGAAAATCTCCACCCAATACATGCTAACCAATGGTGTTGGCTAGTAACCAATTACATTCTTTCTTCCTCCAAGGAGGAAGGCGCTTTAGAGGCTGGTTGGAGATGACTGGCTTTTCTAAGAGATTATAGAAACTGTGTGCAACCGTCTCCAAACAGTGGAGCACCTAATTATGACCTTCACAGACTTTTGGAAATGTTGTGTATGTGCAAGGAATCAACTTTGCAGTGAGTCATTTGTTTTTCGTGACCGTGTGTCACCCCTTTTTTTTTTTTTATTAAGAACAAAAAGCACTTGGAGCACTTGTTTGTGTTGAATATACAGATTGTTTTGGCTGGAGCTGTGAATCTTTGCCTGTTCAGAAAAGGAAAGGGAGGAAGTTGGAGTGGTTTATGTAACAGACTCGGAGATGTGATAATGGCTGTGTGATGTCTGCTCTGACAAATTGGAGTTGACAACACACACAGACTCATGCAGAGCCAGAGCTAATAACTGATTATTTACTCTGTTCTATACTGTGAGGGATTTATTATCACAGCTAATCAGAGTTCCGGCTTCTCTGGTGTGGCAGTCTCTGCAGTATTTTATACCTGCGGCTCACAGGTAACTGCAAGTCAAAATCACTTTGGTTTTCATGTGAAAAATAAGCTTGATCTCTTGAATTCAGTGTTTTGATTTAGTGTGGACAACTGCTTCAGTATTTTCACTACAATAAAGAGTACTTATAGACACTTACTCCCTTCTGCTGACATAATTTGGTAACACTTTCCCAAGGTGTTGAAACAGTGCTGTGAGAATGTGACGGCATTCTAGGGAGCATTAGTGATGTCAGGTACTGATGATGTATTTCTACTACTCCAGAACACAAATCCCTTTAGAGTCCTCTAACTGATGACTGAATTTGAGCATTAACCTACGCTGGGAAAACCACAGGTCATCAGTATCCACTAATTTTAAGGATCAACCAAAGTATTGATGCATTTTAGATAGACGTGGGAACATAAACAGATATGTGAAATCATTATTTTACAGCCATCATTTGGATAGCTATCTCAGTTTAAAAAAAAAACAACAACTCTGGCCTAAAATTTTTTCAGTTCTTCAGGGGCACATTCATTAGAAAAGCACCTGATTCCTCTCAGGATGTATATGATCCATAATTCATTAAAAGAGATCCGTTAAATCAGAGACCTAAAGTTGGCAGAATTTCAGTCTGTGAACATTGGCCTAATAAGACTCCTCTGAAAAGGAAGTCCTGCTCCTCTTTCTAAAAGGAAGCTTTTCATTTATTTTTTCCCCACTGTAATTCACTTCAGAAGGCCTTGTACACAATAGAGTGAACACTGTGCCAGTACAATAGTAAAATAGGCTGTAAACTGCAGAAGTAGGTCATGGGAGGCTTAGCTCATATTCAAGGTGCTTCACTTACACATACTCATAATGAGACAAACATATAATTCTGTTCATTTACATATCAGGAAAGGTGTAAATAAGACTTATAATACAAATAAACACATGTAAACAAACCATTGGTGCTACATTTCAATGATGTAAAAAAAACAACCTAATGAAAGATTTGGCCTTAAGGATTATAATTTACATTTACATACAGTTAAATCTTTAATTTGTATAAGCTGGAGGAAGAAAACACTGGGAGGAACCAAGAGCAACAAGAAGGACTCGTTCTCCTCTGAACAAACTTCAACATTATTACCAAGTCTGTCATAATGCTACAGTGCACTGATTAGGGATGTGTCATATTGTATTTTGTTTATTTCTCAGATTCCGTTTCTCTAAATCTTCTCTGTATTCTCGCGCATCCTCAGATTCTCTAACTCCGGTCTCTTACTGTCCCTTCAACTAGACTTTCTACTTTGGGTGGCAGATCTTTCAGTGCTGCTGCCCCCACCAGACTTCTCTAATTCTCTACCATCCTCTCTTCGTAACTGTAGGTCCCTGTTATCCCTCAAATCTTCGTTTCAAACTTTCCTCTTTTCTTCTTTGGATTCACCATAACTTAAATTTAAATATAATATAAATATAAATGTTGATAAATCAATATTGATTTTATGACTTGTTTATGTAAAGCTTAATTGCAGTTAGACATTAAATGGTGTACATTCAATACGTCATTTACGTGAGAAATTTGCTCTGAGTTCAGATATTTGCTCCAAAATATGAATGACTTCAGTCGTGTGGAGCGGGTTTGGAAAAAAATTAATATTAATATAACATTCATTTTGTTGCATTAGTGTTTTCTTGAAATTAATAAAATTTGTTTTCAGTGTTTTTTCATTTCGACAAAAATATTGTTATCAAAAAATAACCCTGAAATATCGTGATATTATTTAAGTTCCATATCACCCACCCCTGGTACTGATATTATTATAGTACTGATGTAAGAATTATGGAAGCAGTGAAGGTTTATTGCATTAATAATAATTATAATAACATGTTAATGGCATCAATCTCGGGCAATAATAATAATAGTAGTAATAATAATGATAATAATAATAATGATGATGCTATGAGCATTATTATAATATTTATTATTATTATTATTATTATTATTATCATTATTATTATTACTACTATTATTTGAGGGTTACTAATTAGAGTCTGCTAATCATTCTCAAAGCTAAGAATTATATCCCATTTTAAATAATTGTGATCATGTAATTAATTACATAAAACATTGATGGTATATTACTCAGTGTATTTAAGTGTGTGTAGCACTGGCTTTCCTGCCTGAAGAGAGACTAAAACCCCTTAAACCTATACATGGGGCTGAGAGGTAAAAATGCCCTGTACATAAAACACCTGGCAAAAATTATGGAATCACCAGCTGTTTAATTTTGCAGAAAATTAAAATAAATCACACCACTCATGCCACAATTTGTTTTTCAAAATTCCAACCTTCTGGCATTAAGAAATAATTAAAAAAGAGAAATACAATTGTTGTAGTCAGTCACGATTGTTATTTTAGATCAAGAAGAGGGACAAAAATATGGAATCACGCAATTCTGAGGAAAATATTATAGATTCATGAGAAAAATACTGCACCATAAGAACTTTGTTGCACAACTCTAACTTGTTACAGCTTGAATTCTCTGAGGGATGGTCTTAACTAATGACAAACACTATTCTTCATCAATCCAGCTCCATTCGTCTCTTATTGCTGTCACTAGACCAGCTTTGCAGGTTAGAACCATGTCATTGACCATTTTCTTCAATTTCCGCCAGGGATTTCACACTGGATTGAGATCAGGGCTGTTCACAGGCCATCCCATTGACATTATACGTCGTTCTTGAAGGAAAGTTTTCACAAAAATGAAGACATCATCAAACACCCTTTCATCTGATGGAATAAGAGAAGTGTTCAAAACTTCATTGTAGACTTTGGCCGTTATTAAAGATTTAATGACAGCATTTCCCCATGTCTTTACCTGACATACAGGGCCTTATCACCAATGACTGTGGAAATCTACATGTTTCTCAGACAATAATCTCCATAAATTTCATTGGTTCTGGCCCCAAACAAAAATTCCAGCATTCATTCATCACCTTGCTCAAAGCAGATTGATCACTGAAGATCACGTTCATCCAGTCACCCATAGCTGGGATTGCTTTTCTTTAGTCCCCTGTGACCCTGTTCTTTTCTGTTAATGATGGCTTTCATTTGGCTTTTCTGTTTGTAAATCCCATTTCTTTTGGCGATTCTTTCAGTTCAAAGACACTGACTTCAGTTTCCACCCACTTGTTTCTCATTTATTTTGTTGTGCATTTCCTGTTTTCAAGACATGTTGCTTTGTTTTCCATCTTGATGCTTTGATGTCTTCATTGATCTACCTGAATACTTCCCTTTTACAGCCTTTCCATTTTGTTTGACATCTCTTGTGTTGGAGCCATGATTCATGTCGATCCGCTTTGTGCAACAGCTCTCAAAGGAGTGAGCATTCTTTTTTAACTGAAGACTTACGAGCAGATTTAATGAATGAATGAATGAGTCTGATGCAGGTGTTTGTTTTTGAACTGAAATTACAGAGATATTCCATAATATTTTTGGAATAAAATTGAGTAATTCCATATTTTTCTGTGAGGAGTGTGGTGTGTTCTCTCTGTGTCTGCGTGGGTTTCCTTCGGGTGACTGTCTGTGAGGAGTGTGGTGTGTTCTCTCTGTGTCTGTGTGGGTTTCCTCCGGGTCACTGTCTGTGAGGAGTGTGGTGTGTTCTCCCTGTGTCTGCGTGGGTTTCCTTCGGGTGACTGTCTGTGAGGAGTGTGGTGTGTTCTCTCTGTGTCTGTGTGGGTTTCCTCCGGGTCACTGTCTGTGAGGAGTGTGGTGTGTTCTCCCTGTGTCTGCGTGGGTTTCCTCCAGGTGACTGTCTGTGAGGAGTGTGGTGTGTTCTCTCTGTGTCTGCGTGGGTTTCCTCCAGGTGACTGTCTGTGAGGAGTGTGGTGTGTTCTCTCTATGCCTGCGTGGGTTTCCTCCGGGTGACTGTCTGTGAGGATTGTGGTGTGTTCTCTCTATGCCTGCGTGGGTTTCCTCCGGGTGACTGTCTGTGAGGAGTGTGGTGTGTTCTCTCTATGCCTGCGTGGGTTTCCTCCGGGTGACTGTCTGTGAGGAGTGTGGTGTGTTCTCTCTATGCCTGCGTGGGTTTCCTCCGGGTGACTGTCTGTGAGGAGTGTGGTGTGTTCTCTCTATGCCTGCGTGGGTTTCCTCCGGGTGACTGTCTGTGAGGAGTGTGGTGTGTTGTCCCTGTGTCTGTGTGGGTTTCCTCCGGGTGAATGTCTGTGAGGAGTGTGGTGTGTTCTCCCTGTGTCTGCGTGGGTTTCCTCCGGGTGCTTTGGTTTCCTCCCACAGTCCAAAAACACACGTTGGTAGGTGGATTGGAGACTCGAAAGTGTCCGTAGGTGTGAGTGTGTGAGTGTGTGAGTCAATGTGTGTGTGTGTGTGTGTCTGTGTTGCCCCCTCCAGGGTGTGTTCCTGCCTTGCGCCCACTGATTCCAGGTAGGCTCTGGACCCACTGCGACCCTGAACTGGATAAGGGTTACAGATAATGAAAGATTCCATTTGTTTTTTCCTTTACTAAACCTAAAGAAAACAATTGTGACCGACCACAACGACTGTATTTCTTTCTTTTTTTATTTTGTCTTAATGCCTGAAGGTTAAAGTTTTGAAAACAGACTTTTGTGGCATGTTTCTGTTATTTTCTTTCCTACAAAATTAAACAACTGAAAGAGTGTCCTCCAAGAGTTGTGATTACATCATTTTTGCCTGGGGTTTTAAAGTCTGTGTTTGTAATCTAAAAAAGGCCATTTAATTAGTCGTTGTATTTGTCAGCTGTGATTCCTGTTGACTGTGGTGGTCTCTTGGTTGTCTGTGAATTTTCAGCATATGCCATCTCTTTCTGGCTGTTTTTCACAGTCTAGGGGCAGCCTTAGCCTAACGGTTAGAGAGCTAGGGGCTTGGCAGAGGAAGGGGATCGAATCGGCAGGATGATCCATGGCTGAAGTGCCATTGAGCAAGGCACTGAACCCACAAACACTCCCCGGACACCGGGGATGACTGCCTGCCGCTCTGGGTGCGTGTTCCCTGCCAAAGAAGAGTTTCATGCGGAAGACACATTTTGTTGTACGTTGTACAATGACAAATAATTGCACATTGTTATTATTATTATTATTATTATTATTAGATATCTATAGAAAGCATAATGTTATGGTACAGTGTACTTGTTCTAGAGAGTACTGTAGAACTACTCTAGTGGTTACTTACCTGTTTTCTCTCTAAAGGCTGATAGCATAATAATAGCATAACTGAGGCTATTTTAAAGTGGCATCAGTTTGCTTGGACTCGCTGCCCAGCTTTAGTCATGGACAGGCCACAATTGATTTCATGGTCCACAGAAGATTCATACATTTCATTAGAAAAATTGGCTTGTCATGTTTGTCCTTGATGGCTGCTTCCTCTTTCACGTTATGCCTAACACATGCCAGTGTTTCTAAGTGACCAACGTGTACTAAAAGATGGTTGAGAGATTGGAAAAACTGTGATAGCATTGTACTTAGACTTAAGCAGTTTGGAGTCATGCTGCCGGTACGTGAGCTTCAAGTTCTCAGAACTGTGCGCATAGTTCCATTTTTGTCTGTAAAAATGTGTTTGTGTTGAATGGACTTTGAATGGCTTTACTGTCCAACACATAGACTATTCTTTCTTTAGCAGGAAGTGACAACAGTAAAATTAGTTTGAGCATTTGCATGTTGTGGTGTTTGCTGTTCCTGAATTAGATAAAAATGTCCACCCATAATAATGTGCAGGCAAATAAGTCAGAGTCAGTGTAATAAAGGGAAATTATGTTCCAGATGCCTGTTTTATTTCATGCCTCATACAGTAGCGTATGATGGACATTAGCTGGTAACCTGGAACGATGAGGAATATATTAAACATTGCAGGACTTTCTCTGCTTTGATTCAAACAGGGGCAAAACACTGGGTAAGGCTTGTTGTTTTGCATTAGGTCTAAGTACCATTGGGTTTGTATAGAGCTCAATAATGGATGCATGTTGAGATGTTGTAGACGTCTCAGCAATATGAGGATAAGCTATTATCCTGATAAATAACATCATGATACAGTATGTGATAGCTGTCATCGGTACGACACTGAGCTATGGATTGCATTTACTGCACTGTGCTCCCAGATTGAATTTAGAGTCCATCTTTTGCCGTTCAGACAATGGAAAAGGTTGAATGAACCTTCAAAGGTATCTATTATTTTTTTTGTAACTTGGAAAGATTAATATATGGGAAAATGTCCCTGATACTTGTGTTATACTGAAAGAAGCTTCAGTCAGAGGTAAACCTTCTTGTAAAAACAGTGCATGCAGATGAACATTACTATTACTAGATTACCAATGAGTTTGAAATAGTGAAAATTTCAATTCAGAAAAACATAGATGCGCTGTCTAGACATTAAGGAGCAACTACAATAGAGGAAACTGAAACATACGGTTAAATACATATTCAGGACAATTACTGAGAGCCTGTAAAACACCACACATTGTGTTTCATACCTGATTAATGATCTGTAGAGCATTCACTCATTCCTTCGTTGTCTTTTAACCGCTTTTTCAATTAAGGGTAGAGGTGGGTCCGGAGCCTACCCGGAATCACTGGGTTTAAGGCAGGACTACATCTTGGAGCCGGCGCTAGTCCTTCACAGGGCGACACACACTCACACATTCACTCACACCTACAGACACTTTAGAGTCTCCAATCCACCTACCAACGTGTGTTTTTGGAGCGTAGGAGGAAACCCGAGCACCCAGAGGAAACCCACGCAGACACAGGGAGAACACACCACACTCCTCACAGACAGTCACCCGGAGGAAGCCCATGCAGACACAGAGAGAACACACCACACTCCTCACAGACAGTCACCCGGAGGAAACCCACGCAGACACAGGGAGAACACACCACACTCCTCACAGACAGTCACCCGGAGGAAACCCACACAGACACAGGGAGAACACACCACACTCCTCACAGACACACACCCGGAGGAAACCCACACAGACACAGGGAGAACACACCACACTCCTCATAGACAGTCACCCGGAGGAAACCCACGCAGACACAGAGAGAACACACCACACTCCTCACAGACAGTCACCTGGAGGAAACCCACGCAGACACAGGGAGAACACACCACATTCCTCACAGACAGTCACCCGGAGGAAACCCACGCAGACACAGAGAGAACACACCACACTCCTCACAGACAGTCACCTGGAGGAAACCCACGCAGACACAGGGAGAACACACCACACTCCTCATAGACAGTCACCCGGAGGAAACCCACGCAGACACAGGGAGAACACACCACACTCCTCACAGACAGTCACCCGGAGGAAACCCACGCAGACACAGGGAGAACACACCACACTCCTCACAGACAGTCACCCGGAGGAAAGCCACACAGACACAGGTAGAACACACCACATTCCTCACAGACACACACCCGGAGGAAACCCACACAGACACAGGGAGAACACACCACACTCCTCATAGACAGTCACCTGGAGGAAACCCACGCAGACACAGGGAGAACACACCACACTCCTCATAGACAGTCACCTGGAGGAAACCCACGCAGACACAGGGAGAACACACCACATTCCTCACAGACAGTCACCCGGAGGAAACCCACGCAGACACAGAGAGAACACACCACACTCCTCACTGACAGTCATCCGGAGCGGGACTCGAACCCACAACCTCCAGGACCCTGGAGCTGTGACAGAGACACTACCTGCTGCTCCACTGTGCTGCCCATCTGTAGAGCTGGGCTACTCAAATATTTATCTTAGAGGTCCACTTACCAATTCCCTCAGATAAGAAGCTCCAGAAGGTGCATTTCTTTTCAGTCCATTCATCCGTAAAAAGGTGTTTTTCAACTGTTAGGGTTAAATAAACACTGTGAGTGTAAATATTTAACACTTGCCAACACTCTCAGTGTTAATTTAACTGATTCTTTTGATTTAACACAGGGGATTTTTATGTACTTTTTTTGTCATTAGCATTAGCCTACATTTTTGATTTGCTAAGTAGCTGATGAGCACAAGTGGATGAACAAATTGCCTGCTCAGTGATGTCACTGTTGTCATGGAAATTGTTTTACAAGCTTCTTGATTGAGCCAGGAGACATGAAAGGAGTTTGGTTGGATTACAGATATTGATATAATTACAAAAGAACTGCGAGGAGGGCTTTTTGACTCTGATGTTTTGTTGGTTCATAGTAAATTGCATCAAGGTTTAGGCCCAGGCCGGAGCCCACGAGTGATCTGCCACTGCTCTTTAACAAGTAGCCGTTTAATGATTAGTCCATGATTCTTATTTTATCCTTAGGCTAATTTTATAATTTTACTCTAATTTTGTACACACATATGTTTAGTTTATACACACACACACACACACACACACACACACACACAGTACTGTGCAAACGTGTTAGGCACCAGAGATTATGATTTAAAATGCTATTTATCGGAGCAGCAAGTGTTTATTTGCTAAAAAACAAACAACAAATAACACCCACCATTAGAATAAACCCAGTCACATTCCTCCAGTGTGATCCTCTGTGTGTGAATGTGTTTAACTTTGTCCAAGTCTCTCCTCGTGGAGTGTGTATTATTTGAGGTGATCATCCAGTGCCTAGTTTTAGTGGTGAATCAATAATGATTTTAAATAATAAGAAGAATCTGAACAAAACACTGTTCTTCAAACTCACTCTCACCGACTGCTTTATAGAGAAACATTATCTTATATTTCTGATGTGTTTTATATTATTATTAGTCTGTGTTTACTGTGATTATATAGAACTTTATACCAGCCCCACACTCACTGAGGAGGCACTAGTTTAAATATATATCACTATCTTAGGGCCTCAGACTTCTGCAGAGTGGTGTGTGTGTGTGTGTGTGTGTGTGTGTATGTGTATACAGCTGATCTCTGGCTGCTTGTTCATAAACCATCAGCTTTGAAGATGCCAGGTTTGGCATCATCTGTCTTTTTAAACCTAAGGTCAGTGCTTTGTCCACATACTGTTTCTATGGCGATCTGTTCTTTTGAAAAGTCTCTAAAAGCTGTTTGATGAATTAAAGGTTCTGAGGAGTTGTGATTCCATAGCTTGTGTTTTACAGAACCTCTGATAGGTAAAAGACATTAAGGCACCCTTTCACAGCTCTACGGATAAGTACTGAAATGTGTAAAGGACAAGAGTTACTCTTACCCCTTATTTCTGGTGTTTATCAGCTGTAATTCCTGTATGAGGCTGATCATAATTATGATGGTTTCCCATTTATCCGGAAATAATATATTGATTACACATAATGTGTTTCTGCATAATTTTGTATGTTGTACACCACACACGTTAAGCTCTGTCCAAATGCACACACAAAAAAACCTGAAATGACCTCCAGAGTTACTTTTAAACCCTGCTTATAAACTGGGGGTGGACTGGGGTGAGTGACCTGTGAGGAGAACACAGACTGTAAATGCTAATGTGAGAGGTCATAGAGCGGTGATAAAGTGTTTAAGGAAGATATCATGAAAGACAGAAAGTTAGATGTTGGTTGTGAAGGCGCCCTTCTGCTGCATAACTCTAGGAAACAGCAGCAGCAGGTGCCAAGAGTCTAACTTACAGGAAGCTTCAATAACTCAACTATTACATCCATTGTGTGTGTGTGTGTGTGTGTGTGTGTGTGTCTGTTTGTTTGTGTGTGAGTGTCTGTTTGTTTGTGTGTGAGTGTGTGTGTGTGTGTGTGTGTGTGTGTGTGTGTGTGAGAATGTCTGTGTGTGTGTGTGTGTGTCTGTTTTTGTGTGTGTGTGTCTGTTTTTGTGTGTGTGTGTCTGTGTGTGTGTTTATGTTTGTGTGTGTGTGTGTGAGAGAATGTTTGTGTGTGTGTTTGTGTTTGTCTGTGTGTTTGTGTGTGTGTGTGTTTGTTTTTTTGTGTGTGTGAGTGTCTGTTTGTTTGTGTGTGTGTTTGTGTTTGTCTGTGTGTGTGTGTGTGTGTTTGTGTTTGTCTGTGTGTGTGAGTGTTTGTTTGTGTGTTTGTGTTTGTCTGTGTGTGTGAGTGTTTGTTTGTGTGTGTGAGTGTTTGTGTGTGTGTGTGTGTGTGTGTGTGTCTGTTTGTTTGTGTGTGAGTGTGTGTGTGTGTGTGTGTGTGTCTGTGTGTGTGTGAGAATGTCTGTGTGTGTGTGTGTGTGTCTGTTTTTGTGTGTGTGTGTCTGTTTTTGTGTGTGTGTGTCTGTTTTTGTGTGTGTGTGTCTGTGTGTGTGTTTATGTTTGTGTGTGTGTTTGTGTTTGTCTGTGTGTTTGTGTGTGTGTGTTTGTTTTTTTGTGTGTGTGAGTGTCTGTTTGTTTGTGTGTGTGTTTGTGTTTGTCTGTGTGTGTGTGTGTGTGTTTGTGTTTGTCGGTGTGTGTGAGTGTTTGTTTGTGTGTGTGTGTTTGTGTTTGTCTGTGTGTGTGAGTGTTTGTTTGTGTGTGTGAGTGTTTGTGTGTGTGTGTGTGGGTGAGAGAGAGAGAGCGAGAGAGAGAGAGAGTGTGTGTCTGTTTGTCTGTTTGTGTGTGTGTGTGTGAGAGAGAGAGAGAGAGAGAGTGTC
The DNA here is from genome assembly GCF_029633855.1 of Hoplias malabaricus. Taxonomy (NCBI): domain Eukaryota; kingdom Metazoa; phylum Chordata; class Actinopteri; order Characiformes; family Erythrinidae; genus Hoplias; species Hoplias malabaricus. The sequence continues at coordinate 37,474,456 of NC_089811.1, read as the reverse complement.
TGTTTGTGTGTGTCTGTTTGTCTGTTTGTGTGTGTGAGTGTTTGTTTGTGTGTGTGTGTGTGGGTGAGAGAGAGAGAGAGAGAGAGAGAGAGTCTGTTTGTGTGTGTCTGTTTGTCTGTTTGTGTGTATGTGTGTGTGTGTGTGTGTGGGGTCTAAGTTTACACACTCATATTTTAAGGACTAGTCTCCCTTTAAGAAGCTGGTCTCCTCGGTGTAAATCATTACATGTTTAAGTTAATAGTTGTTTTTATTTTAGTTGGCAGTGGTTAGAGGGTCAGAGTTGGTCTAATATTTGAATGTAAGTCTCTGCAAAAGGAATTTAAGATAATATCTTTAAAATGTATAGAAACCAACATATAATGATCTGAATGTGTGTGGATTAAAGGCATGTGATATGAACCTCTCTCTCTTTTTCTCTCTCTCTCTCTCTCTGTCTCTCTATCTCTCTCTCTCTCTCAGTGGAGGGGTTGAAGGTGGTGGAGATAGAGAAATGTCGCAGTGATATTAAGAAACTGAGGGAGGAGATGGCATCCAGGAACAACAGGTTAGTTCCTTACTACATTCCTGTCCTTTCCTCATCCCCTTCTCATCCCCTCCTTGTTCTCCACAGTCCTTGCACACACCAGGGAAGAGAATACTGCAGTTGTGCTGAGTTTCTCCATATTCTGGATCTCAAGATAAACCCAAAAATGTTTAACCAATAAACCTAGAACACTAAACACAATTCAATGTACAGGTGTTTGCCACGTTTGTGGTGATCGTTACTGTGAAACGGTGAACACATCAGAGCACGAATCGTCTCTTTTGTATCTTTTTTTCAATGAACTAAAATACTGGTGTTTTCCAGAGAATAGAAATATTAATTAATACATTAATCCATCTTCAGTAAAGCACTTCATCCTGATAAGAGTCTCAGAGAGTCCGCAGTGTGTCCAGAGTCATTGGACAGAATACAGGAACCTTCTGGACAGTGTTAGCTAAGATATATTGCTATATTTTCAATTAATATCACCCACTCCTACCTGATTACCACCATAAAAAAGATCATGAAAGAGGAGGATTGCTGAGAGGAAATGAGGCAGAAATGAGTCAGGGCCCTTGCACAGAAAATGAGAAGACACTGCAAGAAAGGTCTTTGAAATGTTATTTTCAGTTTGACAATTGGATAAATCATATTATTCTTATAGCAGCCCCCAGTGGAAACAGCGGCATCACTCCCACCATCCATTTTCATTAGCCCATGTGCTATTAGCAGGCTGTAGTTTTCAGTACTGTGGATGATGAGAGAGGGCATTAGATTATTGCTTGGCTTGGCTCTTAATAAGGGCACTAACAGAGTAGAGCTCCTACTGAGCCTTAATGAGCTGAGTAATAGACACATGCACTTCTCTTCCCCCCGCCTCCACTGTCTCATTAGTGAGGCATGGATCACGTCCAGATGAGTCCTGGAATAGCTTGTTGTGTTGGCACAGTCATTTTCATAGCGATGACACAGTTCAGAAAAAAACGCATCATTGCTTATTGTATCATCACCAGTGAAAGGAGTGATCACTCACTGACCCGCAGTGTTTCTCCTTTACAGTAGTTTCCTGGATGACAACAAGAAGCTGACTCCTCGCAGAGATGTACCGTCATACCCAAAGGTAAACAAATGCACGGACACAGGATCTTTTTTTAAAGAAAGTTTACTAACTACTTACTAATAAATAATAAATAATGTATTTATATAAATAATAATCAAGGAATTCATTATAAAAACAATAAAACATAAAAGATTTACAGTCTGCTGGGCGTAAGGTTGCTATATTAATGTCCTTCTGCAGACCCTCTAACTGTGTTTCAAATCTTTTCCTTAATTAAAAGTCTAGCTATCAGCGTAATAAAGGATTAAAGACATAATTTTCTTCTTGTTTAAAATAAGACTTTGTGTTGTTGCTTCAAACAGTGCAAGGCGTGCTGATGAATCTAAACGTTTATGAATAATGGTAGAGAGTATGTCAAATAACCAACTCCAAAAATGTTAGTTTGGAACATTCCCAAAACATTTGAATTAAAGTAGCTTCTGCATGTGTCCAGCACAAATTGTATCAATAATACAGAGGTTCTAATGCAATTTAGAGAAGATTGTACACTATATAACTGTGTCCCAGACATTTATCCAAATGTTTAAATTAATGTTCTACATTGAGGTTATTTTGGAAATTGTTTTATTTTTTATTTTAACCGTTTAATCTGGATTTGGGAAACCAGCCCTATATGTCCATAAATGTCTCTATACACCTTCTAATATATACATTATTATGGTTTAAAGCAGCAGTCAGTACTTTGTACCTGAAAGGAGAAACTGTTATTTATGAACATGATTTGACCTGTTGTCCCTGAATGAGACAGTGGCTCTTGCACATGGAAGTGCTAGTGTTTAAAACAGGTTTAGTGCAGAATCTCTGACACCTTCATGCCACTAGTTGTAAGTATAAGGGCTGTTTTACCACTTGAGATAGAATGACTGATTACTTTAAAAGCCCTATAATTTTGGCACTGGCAGATTAACTGAGACTCAGACTCACTGCTCATTTGATTTCTGAAGGAATATTGTCATGGCTGGGCAGGGAGAGGGACGTACACGCAAGGAATCTTTAATACAAAACAAAAGCAAACTCAACAAACAGAGAAAACAAGCTGAATCTGAACAGAACTAAACAGGAACTTGGACAGGAACAGAACAGAAAACAACCGTGAACCGGTGTAGACACCAGTCAACTACGAGACACGGAAACACATCCACACACAAGACAAGATGAGGGAGCACTGAAACAAAGTGGCTATATAGACACACGAGGACACCTGAGACAGATAAGGAGGGGTCAAGGCTACAAAAGAGACACGTGTAGAGACAAGGACAAAACAAGGGACGAAACAAAAACAGAACAAACAAGGAAACTCAGACCGATAAAGCAAGAACACACGGAACAGGGCAAAAGCGTGACAAATATAAAAGGAGCATGTGTATAGGAACACTTGGACACGTTTTGTAGCCTGCATTCACTACTGAAAGCGCTTTATGTTGTTTTTGACCTGATAATTCAATCTGAATTTGAGAATTGGATCTTGCTTTATTCTCATTAGTGCAGAGACACAGTGCAGTCACCACAGGGTTTTCGACTCCAGTCCTGGGAATCTGCTATAATTTTCTTTTCCTCAGCTAATCAGATAAGGCAGGTAATTGGACTCAGTTTGACGAATACTTCATGAGTAAAATGATGCGTTAGAGTCTGAGTGAAACTGCATAAGGCAATTGATTCCAAAGAAAGGAGTGAAAAACCTTTATAATGAACTTAATGTTGTTATAAGAAAATCTTATACAAAAGGTTGAAATGGTCGCGTTAAATAAGAACAAGTTTCATGCTGTTTGTTGATCTCCCTGGTGATGTATAGAAAGATTTATCGTAACATGCCATTCCTCCTTTTTCCCACCGTTCCAACACATCATCGTGTAAACGTCAGTAGAGGTGGGCGGATCGATCCAAATATCGATAATATTGATCCCAACGCTGGTGTTGGTATTGACGCTGGTGTATTGTATTTACACGTGTAAAAAGATCGATACTCAAGCTTTATTTCTCTCCCACTACAGTCTGTGTGTGACCCCCCTGATAGCTATATCAGTATCAGCATCGATATCAGCGATACTGGCCCTGTATTTACTTGGTATCGGATCGATACTAAAATTCCCGGTATCGCCCACCTCTAACGTTCAGCTAGGGTTTAGTTTTACTCTTAAATACATCACAGTGTGTTGCCCTGTGAAGGACTGGCGCCCCCTCCAGGGTGTATTCCCGCCTTGCGCCCAGTGATTCCAGGTAGGCTCTGGACCCATCGCGACCCTGAACTAGATAAGGGTTACAGACAATGAATGAATGACATCACAGTGTGTGCAGAATAAGATGTAATTTTCAAATTCATATTGACTTTCATTTAATAAAATGAACATTAAACATCTAATGCTATCCTTGCGTTTCCGATGCTTGATAATTGTCTTGTGGAAGTTGTACACAATTAAAGGGGCAACTGTTAATTTAAAAACAACCATAAAATGTCATGAGTTTATTTTATATTATAACTAATGTATAAACTGTTGGATGTGGATTATGACAAGGCAGGTAGTTTAGGTAGATAGGAGCTGTGAGGAAGTCTACTCTAGTGCTCAGTCAGGTGTGTAGTGGCCCCAGCCAGGCGTTTGGAGCTGAGGGTTAACTGAGAGCTCTGTTGCCTGCAGTACATGCTCTCGCAGCAGACCATAAATGCCCTCAGAAAACCCGCCTTCGACGTCTGGCTGTGGGAATCCAATGAGGTAAGCCTTCTAACACTTCTTTTTACTGCCTCTCTTTTCTCTTTTTCTCTCCTGTCCTCTCTTTTCTGTCTCTCTTTTCTACCTGTGTGAGTGTGTGTGTGTGTGTGTGTGTGTGTCTATGTGTGTGTGTCCATGTATGTGTTGTTTATTTATGCACCTGTGGGTGTAGTACCACCTCTCCAAGGAGACCATAGACACATTGCGACGGCCGATCTTCGATGTTTGGCAGTGGGAAGCCAATGAGGTGAGGCCAGGAGACTATCTCAGTGGCTCTTGATTTACCTTAATCATCTCTGTACCAAACGCCTGGGATATACCCAGTACAATGTGCTTGACGATGAAAATGTACAGTTGGCAAATGCTGAATTTACACTACAGTTCATGTTTTAGAAGTGAGTGATTACAGTTTTCATGGCTTTGGAATCCAGACCTGAGCAATAAAGGACAAGTCCCTGACTTTCCTGCCACATAAACAAAGTGCAAGATAAACAGATATTTTTATAGAGAATTAATATTCCTTTTGGGCCGCCTTTATCTGTGGAGGATGAAACCTGCCAAAACAATAGGTATAAGTGTAATCTCTCTTCTAAAATAATACAAAACATTTATAATACACAAATGCACTGCTTTTAAAATAATAGCAGGAAGGTTTATTTTCCTTCTGTGTAATTTCAATAGTACAAAAATGTTGAAATAAATATATCAATAAATGTATCAATAAACTGAATCTTTAAAAAAAATTTAAGTAACAGACATCCGGAGGAAACCCATGCAGACCCAGAGCGAACATACACACTCCTCACAGACAGTCACCCGGAGGAAACCCACGCAGACACAGAGAGAACACACCACAATCCTCACAGACAGTCACCCGGAGGAAACCCACGCAGACACAGAGAGAACACACCACACTCCTCACAGACAGTCACTCGGAGGAAACCCATGCAGACCCAGAGCGAACACACCACACTCCTCTCAGACAGTCACCCGGAGGAAACCCACGCAGACACAGAGAGAACACACCACACTCCTCACAGACAGTCACCCGGAGGAAACCCATGCAGACCCAGAGCGAACACACCACACTCCTCACAGACAGTCACCCGGAGGAAACCCACGCAGACACAGAGAGAACACACCACACTCCTCACAGACAGTCACCCGGAGGAAACCCACGCAGACACGGAGAACACACCACACTCCTCACAGACAGTCACCCGGAGGAAACCCACGCAGACACAGGGAGAACACACCACACTCCTCACAGACAGCCACCCGGAGGAAACCCACGCAGACACGGAGAACACACCACACTCCTCACAGACAGTCACCCGGAGGAAACCCACGCAGACACAGGGAGAACACACCACACTCCTCACAGACAGCCACCCGGAGGAAACCCATGCAGACACAGGGAGAACACACCACACTCCTCACAGACAGTCACCCAGAGGAAACCCATGCAGACACAGGGAGAACACACCACATTCCTCACAGACAGCCACCAGGAGGAAACCCACGCAGACACAGGGAGAACACACCACATTCCTCACAGACAGCCACCTGGAGGAAACCCACGCAGACACAGGGAGAACACACCAAACTCCTCACAGACAGTCTCTTGGAGCGGGACTTGAACCCACAACCTCCAGGACACTGGAGCTGTGACAGAGACACTACCTGCTGCTCCACTGTGACGCCCACTTATTCACTGCCTTACAATTAAAGAAAAACTATATTTTGGCAGTTTTCATCCATCCATGTACCATCAGGGATAAGTTACATGCCCAAAACCACATACTCCCTGTGCAAGCATTTGATGTTGGAAACACTGCAAGAAAGGTACATTTCTGTCAGTGTTTTTGGGCTGTATCAGAATATTTTTAAGTGTAACTCAATATTTAAAAACAAAATGTGGAAATGTTAACCCAACAGCATCATTTTTTATCACATGTAATAAACGCATTATTATTATTCATACTTTTAAAGATTGGATTCTGACACCAATAGTTTAACTGTAGAGTTGTTAGCTGTAGGATCAGGCTGAGCTCAGTTGCCCCTCTCTGCCCCTCAACCCATCGATCCACCACGTGCTATTCTGGGATCTCATCAGCTACAAAATAAGCTCCGAACAAAACACACACCGTGTTGACTGTCTGGGTTAGACTAGTGTTATATTAATCTTTATTGGAAATGCTTATATTTCTTTAAATATTTGTATTTATGTAATCATTTTTAAAACATTGTAAATCAGTGATTATAACCAGATAATGTAATAGACCTGGTGTTAGTGATGATCATGTCAATGTTATAGACTCAAGGAATAAGTCAGTATTATACATTTATTCTATGGAGACCCCAACGTACATAACACTAATGTTGTCTGATGTGCTGTAGGGTTTTATATTTTTTGAGGTGCTGAGTAATTTTTCAATTCTAGGCCACTCTCTTGTTCTTTATTTATTTATTTATTTATTTATTTATTGTAAGAACAAAATTGCTATTTTTTTATGTTAAACCTTTTGCAAACTTCTGCTTACTTCAAAAGAATTGGTCCAAAATTAAAAAGAAGTCATTTTATCATATTCATAGGAAATCACTTTATTACACCTTTTCAAACTTTACAAAGTTGCCCTACTCCTGTAAAAAATTCCTCTTTTGGAGTTGCAAAGTACTGGCAGCAGAGATTCTTCTGGGTATTAATGTGATGCCATGCTTTTTCCAGATGCTCAGCTGTCTCGAACACATGTATCATGACCTGGGTCTGGTCAGAGACTTCAACATCAACCCAATCACCTTGAAGAGATGGCTGGTAAAGAAAAGTATTACAAAAACACCAGTGTAAAATTAGCGAAGTAACACTTAACTCTTAAGAGTACAGTATTCACATTAGATTCTCTTTCATTTTTACTGTTGAAGTGAATTGAACTATGAACAATATTTAATCTCACCTTCCTTTTCTATGTCTATAGCTCTGTATCCACGATAACTACAGAAACAACCCATTCCACAACTTCCGCCACTGTTTCTGTGTTGCACAGATGATGTACAGTATGATCTACCTCTGCAGTCTCCAGGTAACACACTCCTTATCTGCTCCTGATAACTCTGCTAACAGATAAATCCTAAAGAAATCTAGCATCTGTCTGTTGTTTGTTGTGTATGAATTAAAATAAATTAAGCTCATAGCTCATTTTGTGGTATTCAACCTCACTTCATCTGAAGCTCACAGTATCTGACTGACCTTTACATGCTACATGACAAGATAATATGTAGTTGAATCAGATAAACTGGAGAACTGATACAACCTTTAGACAGCTGCATTTATTATTGTAAACAGTTCATCCAGGGGCAACGTGGAGATGACAGTGACTTTTGGACAGAGGAGATAATGGGATAAAATCTCTCTAACCAGGATGTTCTGTTTAAGATTTGTCACGGTTAATCTAAGTAATTAATTTCTAAAACAAAATATCTTTGATTGTGGTGTTTTATTCATTCATTCATTCATTGTCTGTGACCCTTATCCAGTTCAGGGTTGCAGTGGGTCCGGAGCCTACCTGGAATCACTAGGTGCAAGGCAGGAACACACCCTGGAGGGGGGCGCCAGTTCTTCACAAGGCTATACACACTCACACATTCGCTCACACCTACAGACACTTTAGAGTCTCCAATCCACCTACCAACGTGTGTTTTTGGAGCGTAGGAGGAAACCGGAGCACCCGGAGGAAACCCACGCAGACACAGAGAGAACACACCACACTCCTCACAGACAGTCACCCGGAGGAAACCCACGCAGACACAGGGAGAACACACCACACTCCTCACAGACAGTCACCCGGAGGAAACCCACGCAGACACAGAGAGAACACACCACACGCCTCACAGACAGTCACCCGGAGGAAACCCACGCAGACACAGAGAGAACACCCCACACGCCTCACAGACAGTCACCTGGAGGAAACCCATGCAGACACAGGGAGAACACACCACACTCCTCACTTACAGTCACCGAGAGCGGATCTGGATGTCATGGAAGATAATTTGGAGAGTTTTAATCTTAATTTAATCTGTAATGCGGACAGCTATCGGGGGATAATTAATGTTCATGAAATCAGTGGAATACTTAAGTATCCTCCACACACACTCACACCCACAACAGCGGCAACAAGTGGAAGCTTTGTGTTTCTGAGTGTGTGTGTGTGTGTGTGTGTGTGTGTTTTCATCTTCAGGAAAAGTTATCACAGTTGGACATTTTAATTTTAATGACCGCAGCTGTGTGTCACGACCTGGATCATCCTGGATACAACAACACGTAAGAGTCTTGTTAGACACTGAGACAAAATAATGTTTAATCTTACAGACCAAATTACAGTATTTTCAGTCTCTGGTTTGTATAAATCTGCTGTGTTTCACTCTCTTTAACCTATCTCTCTCTCTCTCTCTCTCTCTCTCTCTGTCTCATGCTGTTTCCCACTCATGTAGATATCAGATAAATGCGAGGACGGAATTGGCAGTGAGGTATAATGATATTTCTCCACTGGAAAACCACCATTGTGCTGTGGCCTTTCAGATCTTCTCTCAGCCAGACTGCAACATTTTCAGCAACTTTGATTCCGAGGCCTTCAAACAGATTCGTCAGGTGTGTAGAAAAGTGGTCTACAAACATACATTTATGTGAATTGCTTTAGAGATTGTAACTACCCATGAACATTAAGAGGCACTTTATATCACACAAATTAAGAGTAGCACAGTTTCTCTTTCTGAAGAACATGATACTTTTGGTCATTTATGTGTCTTTCTCAAACCTGATCATTATGTGGAATGGTGTTTTTATTGTTGGATGCTCTGTGATAATTGTATGTTTTGTGCCTTCATTGACAGGGCACAATCACGCTAATACTAGCTACAGACATGGCTCGACACGGGGAAATCCTTGACTCCTTTAAACAGAAGGTGGACAACTTTGATTTCAACAATGAGGAGCATGTCACCTGTGTGAGTATTGACTGTGTTCGCTGACATTTTCCCGGGGTCATTTAACCTTTTTTATATCACATTTACAAAGATTATTGTTATCTTTCTGCATAAAATACAATGCAGATGTATTATTGTTATTATAATTATTATTATTATTATTATTAGCGGGGGTCATTAGTCATGACTGAAGTGCCCTTGAGCAAGGCACCTAACCCCCAACTGCTCCCTGGGTGCCCATCTCTCCGGGCACTGCTCACTGCCCCCTAGTGTTCACTAGTGTGTGTAAATGTGTGTTACACTGCATGGATTGGGTTAAATGTGGAGAACAAACCCCCGTGTGTGCAGCACTGTGGCCAATAAAGTGATTCTGTTTCTTCTAATTATTTTTATTATTAATTTGTAACAGCAGTAAAAGATAACAATGCCATTATTAGTGTTGAAGATGCTGATGATGAATATTTTAATTATTGGATGCTGACTCTCCTGTGTTATTTTTTTTTTTAAGTTGAAGATGATATTGATAAAGTGCTGTGACATCTCTAATGAGGTCCGGCCGATGGAGGTGGCAGAGCCCTGGGTGGATTGTCTGCTGGAGGAGTATTTCATGCAGGTGACATATGGCAAAATTCCATTCCCTAAATTAAACGTATCCTTGATGGTACCACACCAGTGACGAGGAATGGTTCTCAGAGTGTAACAGCCACATTTCTCCATTTTCAAAGATATCAGTTAGCCGTGGAAAATTAGAGATTGTAAATAATATGTTTTGATGCGATCATATTTTTCCTAATTTTCAAATCTGTTCTTATCTGCGCATCACAGAGTGACAGAGAGAAAGCAGAAGGTTTACCTGTGGCTCCGTTCATGGACAGAGAAAAGGTCACTAAGCCCACAGCTCAGATCGGCTTCATTAAGTTCGTCCTCATCCCCATGTTTGAGACGGTGATGAAGGTAAGAACATTGCTCACACAGTCACTGTTTGTGATGAGGTTTGTGATCTGCTACACAGATTATAAATAAAGATTTAGATGGCGCAGCAGGTGGTGTCGCAGTCACACAGCTCCAGGGGCCTGGAGGTTGTGGGTTTGATTCCCGCTCCGGGTGACTGTCTGTGAGGAGTGTGGTGTGTTCTCTCTGTGTCTGCGTGGGTTTCCTCCGAGTGACTGTCTGTGAGGAGTGTGGTGTGTTCTCTCTTTGTCTGCGTGGGTTTCCTCCGGGTGACTGTCTGTGAGGAGTGTGGTGTGTTCTCCCTGTGTCTGCGTGGGTTTCCTCCAGGTGACTGTCTGTGAGGAGTGTGGTGTGTTCTCCCTGTGTCTGCGTGGGTTTCCTCCGGGTGACTGTCTGTGAGGAGTGTGGTGTGTTCTCCCTGTGTCTGCGTGGGTTTCCTCCGAGTGACTGTCTGTGAAGAGTGTGGTGTGTTCTCCCTGTGTCTGCGTGGGTTTCCTCCGAGTGACTGTCTGTGAGGAGTGTGGTGTGTTCTCTCTGTGTCTGTGTGGGTTTCCTCCGGGTGACTCTCTGTGAGGAGTGTGGTGTGTTCTCTCTGTGTCTGTGTGGGTTTCCTCCAGGTGACTGTCTGTGAGGAGTGTGGTGTGTTCTCTCTGTGTCTGCGTGGGTTTCCTCCGAGTGACTGTCTGTGAAGAGTGTGGTGTGTTCTTCCTGTGTCTGCGTGGGTTTCCTCCGAGTGACTGTCTGTGAGGAGTGTGGTGTGTTCTCTCTGTGTCTGCGTGGGTTTCCTCCGGGTGACTGTCTGTGAGAAGTGTGGTGTGTTCTCCCTGTGTCTGCGTGGGTTTCCTCCGGGTGCTCCGGTTTCCTCCCACGCTCCAAAAACACACGTTGGTAGGTGGATTGGCGACTCAAAAGTGTCCATAGGTGTGAATGAATGTGTGTGTGTTGCCCTGTGAAGGACTGGCGCCCCCTCCAGGGTGTATTCCCGCCTTGCGCCCAATGCTTCCAGGTAGGCTCTGGACCCACTGTGACCCGGAACTGGATAAGGGTTACAGATAATGAATGAATGAATGAATGGTGCCCTTTGTTGTTTATCTGATAAAATATACACTTTTAATTTAACCAATAACATTTTGTCCAGACTCTTTAATTATTGCAGGTGTAAATGTGTGGTTGAGAATTAACTGTTCAATGCAAATGGTACATTGAGTGATGTAATCCTGCGTCTGGGGCAAGTATGTCTTTCACAAATCTGTTGGACATTTTCTCTGTGTGTGTGTGTGTGTGTGTGTGTGTGTGTGTGTGTGTGAGTGAGTGAGTGTGTGGCCAAATCAGGGCTCTATTAGCTGATATAACAGAACAGAGTAGATATAGTTCTCCTCTAATACTGTTTCATATGCTTCTGAGACCCCAAGAAGGTCACTCTTAGAAGCTCAGAAACAATTTGCAGGCAGCTGATGAAGGGCGATCTTTCCAAAGCTTCCAGTTTCTTTAGAGACTTCGTGTACCTCTCTGCAGATTCACTACTGTTCAGTACACACCTTTTTTTCTGATCAGTTCAAGCACTCATGGTGAATTAGAGTTGGGAATCAAACCCTAGTCTTCAGGTCTTCTGTGTAGATTCCAGTGGCATTATTCACTACACTGCTCCAAAAACCCATTTCTGTTCCCATTATGGGTAAATATTAAATCTGTGTGTGTGTGTGTGTGTGTGTGTGTGTGTGTGTGTTGCAGCTGTTCCCTCAGATTGAGGAGGTGATGGTCCAGCCACTCAGAGAATCCAGAGACAGATATGAGGAACTAAAACAGATTGATGACGCCATGAATGAGGTCCGCCATCAGCAGTGAAAATAAATCCAGGCCATTGTTTTTTCACGCTCTCTCTCTCCGTTTACTCATTCTCATGCTCTTCGCCAATAGGTCCAGAAGAAGAAGAGTGAGAATCTCACCATGGGAGGGAAAAACAAATGAGGTCAGTGTGCTTTGTGTTTCCCATGAAAAATATATCCTTCAGAAATTAGTTCATTAATGTTAATGTTTTATAATTAAATCTACAAACAGGCATCTTTACAGAAGACGACAAAAACCTTTATTTCTACAAGTTTATACTTTAATTATAAACATTTAATTCCAAGCGATTTCAGAGCACTTCTGTTGGTCCCTACTTCTTCAAACTTTCTGTTAAAAAGATGTAGAAAAATTAGTAATTATATTGATATTATACTAATGTTATAATTATTCAGAAATAAAAGGAATGAGGAAGGTTCTGCTCTAAATGATTGATTTCACTGTAGTGTACTTTATTTTGAAATAAATGTGTTTAGCGTGTACAAGTATTTTATAGCTGTAATAAATATATATTTTATATTGTTTTAGAATTACAGTCTTGTGAAACCACTAAGGGTCCGGTGTTCTGCAGATGGACAATGGAGTGAAGCGTTGACCAGACAATCCAAAGCCTCTTTTCAGGGAAGATGAACTGTGTTCAGAGGTCATTGTCATTGGGTTTTATTATCTATTTGCCTTGTTTTTATTTGGTTTTATAATTATATATATATATATATTAAAGATATTCCGGATGTACAGATTTGTAGTCATTTTTGTGCTTTACAAAAAATAAAATTTTAAGTATAAACCTGTGTTGGTGACTACTTTTAATGTTGGAAAAGTCCAGTCCAACTTTTTCCAAAGCTACTGAATTATTGAACTGCTCCACAGTCCTATCCTCAGAGCATTTGGAGGAGTCTGTGAGGAGTGTGGTGTGTTCCCCCTGTGTCTGCGTGGGTTTCCTCCGGGTGACTGTCTGTGAGGAGTGTGGTGTGTTCTCCCTGTGTCTGCGTGGGTTTCCTCCGGGTGACTGTCTGTGAGGAGTGTGGTGTGTTCTCCCTGTGTCTGCGTGGGTTTCCTTTGGGTGACTGTCTGTGAGGAGTGTGGTGTGTTCTCCCTGTGTCTGCGTGGGTTTCCTTTGGGTGACTGTCTGTGAGGAGTGTGGTGTGTTCTCCCTGTGTCTGCGTGGGTTTCCTTTGGGTGACTGTCTGTGAGGAGTGTGGTGTGTTCTCCCTGTGTCTGCGTGGGTTTCCTCCGGGTGACTGTCTGTGAGGAGTGTGGTGTGTTCTCCGTGTCTGCGTGGGTTTCCTCCGGGTGACTGTCTGTGAGGAGTGTGGTGTGTTCTCCCTGTGTCTGCGTGGGTTTCCTCCGGGTGACTGTCTGTGAGGAGTGTGGTGTGTTCTCCCTGTGTCTGCGTGGGTTTCCTCCAGGTGCTCCGGTTTCCTCCCACAGTCCAAAAACACACGCTGGTAGGTGGATTGGCGACTCAAAAGTGTCCGCAGGTGAGCGAATGTGTGAATGTGTGTGTGTTGCCCTGTGAAAGACTGGCGCCCCCTCCAGGGTGTATTCCCGCCTTGCGCCCAATGATTCCAGGTAGGCTCTGGACCCACCGCGACCCTGAACTGGATAAGGGTTACAGAGAATGAATGAATGAATGAATAAAATGTGATTTTGTAATTAGCGCTTTATAACTCACTAACAGCAGCTGTGAAATGCTGTTATTTTATGAGAGACAAGGCATTGTGTTGTAACCGTTTAAACAATATCCACAACAAGTATTGTTTGTGCATTGTTGAATATTCCACTTTATGCTGAAAGTGTTTAACAAGGTACACATTTTAAAAAGGAAACGGAGACAAAAACAGTATGATGTCATCTGCAGCGTCTCGCTTACGGAACAAAGACAAGGGCAGAGTCACATTTATTTATTTTAAAAATTTATATTTTATATTCAAAGAAAAAATACATATACAATTGCAGCTGAATGGAAAGAGAACTGAATGCACACATGAGTGCACTCACACACACAAACAATCAGCAGCCCACCACTGGAATGTCCTCTTCTGTTAGGGTCAGGGCTCAGCTGCAGTGTGGAGGCACTTCTTCACTTTTCTTTTCTGCCTTGGTCTTTTTCACTGAACCATTGGACTGTGGGCTGTTTCCTCCGGTTCTTTTTTTCCTCTCTTTCTGACCCTGCTGCTGCAGTCTCTCTTGTTTTTTCTGCAGGTACGAGGCCATGTTGTCAAAGTTGACCTTGTAGAGATGCTGGAAGCGGCTTTCCACCCCCACGGATTCTGAGAGAGTTGGAGAGAAAAATAGAGAAGTAGAAAGAAGAAAAATAATAGTCAGAAAGGGAGAGAATAAAACAACAAAGGACGATATTGTAAATGATTACCTCAAATGATGATCTAAGGTTATAGCACTGTACAATATGAGTATATATCCATACATTTCACATCAGACAAAAAGATACATATTTATGCTGTAAAATATATACAACTCTTACTGTTTTTACTATTTTAGTAGTTTTGAGTGAACACTTTTTTCTTCTTCTGTTAAAAAATGCCGCTGGTTTAGTTTTGATGCATTTTTATGCAGACGATTGAAACTTGTTTTGATGGTTCAGGTGTTTTTTTAGTTTGCAGAAGTATAACGTTGTATAACGTCCATCAGTGCGTTGTTTGTTTTCCTTTTCCTTCCAAGGAAAATACATTTTGTTTAAAACTATGTGAATGTTAAAGGAGAAACACTTCTTTCCAGGTTTGTAGAACTTGCAGCTTGATAATCACAGGAGTTCTGGAGACAATGCATGTTTATAACCTTTCAAACGTATGCCTTGGTACCTGCAGGGAGACCATTTGGGTGATAGTCTTTGCTCTCTACAGGGGTTAGAGAGCCAGAGGGTAATGTGTCGGTGAGTATGGGAAACCTCAGGTGAACGGTAAACACAGACTTCACGTACGACACGTGAAACAAACGGACTCTGAGAAGCTACATAAACGGGAAAGTGTCACTGATACGGGGAGAGTGAGCCGATGGCGAGAGAATCTGCAGAAAACAGTAACAATCTCATTCCTAAGGCAATTGATTTTTGGTGATATGTTTGTGTTTGAATTTTTACTTCGAAAATAATTTAATTCTATAACGCCATTAACACCAAGTCCTTGTTTCTCTGGCGTCAAACCTGTTACATCACTGTTCACAATGTTGAAAGGTGCTGATTATATTCGTATTAAGAGTTTTGTAATGACTGTAAAGTTGTTAAATATTTAAAAGCAGGTTGAAAATCAAATTAACACCTCACCTTTGAAAACATCCCACTGCGTGTGGATTGTTCCTGATGCTCTTTCCAGATCAGCACTTTCTGAATCCCTCTGCTCCACACAGATACAGAAAGAGTAATGTCAACAATTCAACTGTAGCAGCTACATCTAAATGTGTGTTTGTGTGAGTGTGTGTGTGTTTACCTCCCAGTGCCCCTGTATGTGTGTGTAGAGGATGACATTTGTCTCTTTATTCTGCAGTAAGACCCAGAGTCGACCTTGAGGGTCAAAGGTAATGTCCCAAGGAGCATGAGGCAGGGTCAGTTTCTGAGTAGGTCTCAAGAGTCTCTCCGACTCGACCCCCATCTCAAACAACTGAATGGACGGAAACCTTTAAGGAAATAGAGGTAAGTGCATATATTCATTGGTCCATACTGATGTTACAGGTGTTTTCGATTCTTTATCTTGCCACTGAATAAATAACACACCTCTCACACTGCACAGCAATGTGCCGTCCTTCCGGAGAACTGACGATCCGACTCACAGCAAATCTCTGACAATAAAAGACACATCAGGTGTAAAGTCATGTTCAAGCCACATTTAACAAAAATTTAAATATGAACCATTTATCAATTTGTGCTGAATTTTTAGTGCTCAGACACTGATTATTTAATTAAAATTAAGATCAAGATCACAACAACACTGAAAAAAAGCAAAAGGAACAAGGGAGATATATTATTAAGAAAAAAAAACACTATACAAAATATTTCCAGAAGCGTAAAAGATACGTTTGGAACATCTCACTAAATGTAAGGGAAAAAAGATATGGAACGCCATGAGAAAACTGTAGTGAAGGCATTATAAAAATTCCTTAACATCAAGTAGAATACTGAAAAAAATTGTTATAATTAAAGAGACCCATTCATTCATTCATTCATTCATTGTCTGTAACCCTTATCCAGTTCAGGGTCGCGGTGAGTCCAGAGCCTACCTGGAATCATTGGGCGCAAGGCAGGAATACACCCTGGAGGGGGCGCCAGTCCTTCACAGGGCAACACACACTCACACATTCACTCACACACTTACACCTACGGACACTTTTGACTCTCCAATCCACCTCCCAATGTGTGTTTTTGGAGCGTGGGAAGAAACCCACGCAGACACAGAGAGAACACACCACACTCCTCACAGTCACTCGGAGGAAACCCACGCAGACACAGGGAGAACACACCACACTCCTCACAGACTGTCACCTGAAGGAAACCCACACAGACACAGAGAGAACAAACCACACTCCTCACAGACAGTCACCCAGAGGAAACCCACACAGACACAGAGAGAACACACCACACTCCTCACACACTGTCACCCAAAGGAAACCCATGCAGACACAGGGAGAACACACCACACTCCTCACAGACTGTCACCCAAAGGAAACCCACGCAGACACAGGGAGAACACACCACACTCCTCACAGTCACTCGGAGGAAACCCACGCAGACACAGGGAGAACACACCACACTCCTCACAGACTGTCACCTGAAGGAAACCCACACAGACACAGAGAGAACAAACCACACTCCTCACAGACAGTCACCCAGAGGAAACCCATGCAGACACAGGGAGAACACACCACACTCCTCACAGACTGTCACCCAAAGGAAACCCACGCAGACACAGAGAGAACACACCACACTCCTCACAGTCACTCGGAGGAAACCCACGCAGACACAGGGAGAACACACCACACTCCTCACAGACTGTCACCTGAAGGAAACCCACACAGACACAGAGAGAACAAACCACACTCCTCACAGACAGTCACCCAGAGGAAACCCACACAGACACAGAGAGAACACACCACACTCCTCACACACTGTCACCCAAAGGAAACCCATGCAGACACAGGGAGAACACACCACACTCCTCACAGACTGTCACCCAAAGGAAACCCACGCAGACACAGAGAGAACACACCACACTCCTCACAGTCACTCGGAGGAAACCCACGCAGACACAGGGAGAACACACCACACTCCTCACAGACTGTCACCTGAAGGAAACCCACACAGACACAGAGAGAACAAACCACACTCCTCACAGACAGTCACCCAGAGGAAACCCACACAGACACAGAGAGAACACACCACACTCCTCACACACTGTCACCCAAAGGAAACCCATGCAGACACAGGGAGAACACACCACACTCCTCACAGACTGTCACCCAAAGGAAACCCACGCAGACACAGGGAGAACACACCACACTCCTCACAGACTGTCACCTGAAGGAAACCCACACAGACACAGAGAGAACAAACCACACTCCTCACAGACAGTCACCCAGAGGAAACCCACACAGACACAGAGAGAACACACCACACTCCTCACACACTGTCACCCAAAGGAAACCCATGCAGACACAGGGAGAACACACCACACTCCTCACAGACGGTCACCCGGAGGAAACCCACGCAGACACAGGGAGAACACACCACACTCCTCACAGACGGTCACCCGGAGGAAACCCACACAGACACAGGGAGAACACACCACACTCCTCACAGACTGTCACCCAAAGGAAACCCACGCAGACACAGGGAGAACACACCACACTCCTCACAGACGGTCACCCGGAGGAAACCCACGCAGACACAGAGAGAACACACCACACTCCTCACAGACAGTCACCCGGAGGAAACCCACGCAGACACAGAGAGAACAAACCACACTCCTCACAGACAGTCACCCGGAGGAAACCCACGCAGACACAGAGAGAACAAACCACACTCCTCACAGACAGTCACCCGGAGGAAACCCACGCAGACACAGGGAGAACACACTACACTCCTCACAGACAGTCACCCGGAGCGGGACTCAAACCCACAATCTCCAGGTCCCTGTAGCTGTGTGACTGCGACACTACCTGCTGCACCATCGTCCCGCCCTACAGAGACCCATAATAATATTAAATATTTCCTGAGGGAAAGAAAATATTGAGGGGAAAATAAGAAGCATTCCTTCAGCAAGAGTTCAAAAAGAAACCAGTAGAAAGTAGAGTTGAGGATGGAGAACTTTAAAATGGCTGTGATTGCAGTGATGGCACACAAACCCATACCATCTTCACCACACACTATATCAGGGGTGGTCAGTCTAATCCGCAAAAGGTCGGTGTGGCTGCTGCATTTTAATCTGTTCAGGCTGGAGCTCACCTGATTTCACTCCTTTAATTAGTTGGTTTCAGTAAAACGGATAAGACTCTCCACCCCTGCACTATAATATCAAGAGAAATGACAGTAATGTTGCTGCATCATTACTTTTTTAGTGTCCGTATCAGAGCTCTGTGGAATTCCGAGCTGCTCCAGGTCAAAGCTCTGTAACCTCCGGCCAGTCTCATAATCCCACAGCTTCAGGGTGCCGTCCTGCAAACACAACACTGCCACACTTACTGGGAATTTTATAACAGACATTTATGACTACTGTTTACTAACTCAAGAACTCATACTAGAGGTCATTTAGACTGAGAAGTATCGTTAAAAACAGATCAGGTTCATACCCCAGAGCCGGACAGGAGCCGTTCAGGAGGCCCAGGATGGACCAACAAAGCACTGACAAACCTGCAAGAGAAAAATGATAGCTATATAAATAACTGAAGATTGAGACAGGTCGTGGTGTGTGTGTGTGTGTGTGTGTGTGTGTATAGTAAAGAAAGCTCAACAAGCAGCAGCAGGCTCCAAGCATTTCATACTCAGCTCTATTATTAATATCATTATTATTATTATTGTGCTTACTCTGTGTGGCCCAGACAGAATGCCTGAATGTTGTATGGAGATCTGCGGAGGCTCACTCTGATCTTCTCATCTCTGTCAGCAGTGATGATGTACTTATCATCTGGAGACAAGGTCTAAAAAAGCACAGGTTCCATTAAACCAAGCAGATGTGCCCGACTCTACCTCATGTTGGTTAGTTAGTGTGTATGTAACACCATATCTGCCCCTAGGGCCACATTCAGGGCAAGAAAGGTAGCAAGATGTAATTGATTTACTATTACAGTTTTATTTTGGATACGTTGAGGCTGCCGTCTGTTAAAGTTTGTCAAATATGTTGCTTAATCTTCGTTACTGACTGGATTTTATAGGAGCGCTGATGCTTTCGTATTGTTGAATAATTCTGTTATGGACTCTGCGCTTAGGATCTGTGGCCAAAACCAATACAGTCCAACATTAAATGTTTTATCGTAAGCTGAGATTGGCCTGTTGAACAATACAGGGCTGTCTCCCTTTACTAGATACATATGAGTTACTCTGGTGAGTCCAATACTGCGTCTTGTGTACGCTGCTTGGTCCCAGTGCTTTTCAAGGTAGGTCTGTGGTTTCCATCTGATAATGGGACATCTACCTCATGTCATAACTTACAGTCTAAACTGTCTTTTGGGGTACATTGTACCTAGCTTTAAATTAGTCACAGAGTTTAATTACTGCTTACAATGGCCAGGAGCATAGAGAGGTGACCCAGCTTCAGCTCGCCTTGTTTCTGTGGCTCCAGAACAGAAAATGAATAGACATCACCAGACTTGTCCGCTACAAACAGCTCATCCTCAGCCTGACTGAACACCAGGGACGTACACCTCCGCACAACCCACCTGCAGAACAGAAACACCACATCTCTCACTCATTGAATGCAGTGATATACACACAGTAACAGAGCTTTTCCACTGAATGGAACCTACACGACTCGGCTCGGCTCTTTTGCTTTTCCACCGGCCAAATCTGGCCCTGAAGTTTTCAGTCCCAGCTCACTCTGGGTTCCAGCCGTGCTGAGTAATTACTAGATGTTGAGGGGTAAACCCTGCAGAGCTCTGATTGGCCAGAGACCGGTCAATCACCAGGAAATGCAGAGCTCAATCAAATCCAACACAAACCGCCATTTGTAAAATCTCTAAAGTTACAGCAGCTTTCACGTTTATTTTTATCAGACTCACAACAGCAGCTCGTAACTTTACCTCGAGGTGTTTGAGAGGTTTAAACGCTCCTTGGGCCGATGGCAGACACAAATTAGTAACTGATCTGTGAGAACTGGGTCCAAAAAACTGAAACACGTGATGCACAATAAATAAACAGCACCTAACTTTCCCGCCGCCGTTGTTGTGGTTTTCAAAGCCAGTGGTTCCTGTTAGAGACAGGGTTTTCGATGTCACCAGCTCCATTTCACAGTGGAGCCCTGCGAGTGGACACGACAAGCTTTAAGTGAGCCGAGTCGAGTCGTGTAGAGCAGGACCCATGCAGTGGAAAAGCACCATAAGTTTGCCTTGGGTTCTGCAGCATTAGACTCCCTCTCTATGTACAAGATGCAATAAATTGCCAAATGCCATAAACAATACAATAAGTGTGTGCTGTTAATACCGTGTACTGATGCACGCCCACGATGGCTGTGTGCGGAACAGAATGAGGCGTTTGCTGTCATCAGTTATAGCAGCATAGCTGCCAGATGCCGACATTGCGCAGGCGAGAATTTGATCACTCCCCTTCTCCTCAGAACCTCCTCCATCACTGTACAAAATTAAAAATGTAATATTAAATATGCTCTGAATTCAGCTGTGTTTAGGTTTGAGGTCTTGCTCGTTTGAGCAGCTGTTAGGTGTAGAACTACTGAACTGTACTATGACACTTAAAGAAAAGCACTTACTTATTATTCTCGTTTTCAGATTCCTTCGGTTTCTGCTCCGCTTTGGCACAGTCAAACACAAAGGCTTCCCTGTTGTTGGGGGGTGACAAAAACATCATAGACTTTTCAGGTCAAACTGATGCAACAATGACTCAAAATGTCAAGCCAGAGACCAATGGACACAACTCTCCATGAGGAAGAAAAATAAAAAGATAGTTTTTTATTAATCTCCTAAGTAGGAGAGGCACTAATAACATGAAATGTCTTCAGCTTCTTACGTGCGGGTGACAGTGGCATGTATTCCATTGTGGAACATCTGCCAGTAGCTGTTTAACAAGCACTTGGATGTTTATTTTGGCAGCTAAATGTACGTGCTAAACATCCATACGCTACAGCTAACCGTAGGTGCCTTAAATGCTAGTAAACGGAACTTAAAGCCAAACAAGTGGCATGTTACAAACATAGCATCCCATATTAGCACATAGCCCAATGTCACTGTGTTCAGGGGCCACTGAACTACAAGCTGCTCCCCTGCTAACGTCACAAAGAGTGTCTGTGTCAGCACAAAAAGCAGAGAACCAAAAGTCATTTATAGGTGCCATTATCTACATCGCATTGGCAAAATTTACAACACTGTCAGGTACCTGAAAACTGACATTTCAACCAAGATATTATGACATTCTGAATTAGGCTCCTATAACACCAAACATAACCCAGATTTCTCCTAAATATTTTTTATTTGTCAGTCTTTTGCAAAGTTTGGACACCCCTGAATAAGTTCTTAGTGGTTTTCTAAGTGAGCCTCTAATAGCCTCTAAAGGGAACAAACATCTGCTCATTTTAATTATTTTAACTTGCAGAAAAAAGTCAAAGTGGCCTGGGACATTAAATATTTTTTATTCTCAATTTTAAAAAAATAGTGAAGCATTCCTTTTTAATAAATTTAGTATAAGGTCAATAGAAATGTCATTATTTAAGAGCATTTATTTGAAATCTTTGTGACTTTTGGCTTTTATTTTGAAATCAGTTCACCTACACACTCTTACCCTAATGTTTACATGCGTAAAATGCCACTGTCACCTGAGCGTAAGCTGTCCATGCCTTTCCATGTTATTACCGCTACTGCCAAATAGTTCAAGATCTTAATATTAAACACAGACAGAGCTCTGCAAAGCCTTCATATCTATAACAGTGCCTGAATCAGTAAGCACTAGTCTTAGCTTGAGTGCTGGATCTAAAACAGCATGCTGTTCATACACAAAACCCCGAGCAGAACAAAGATCAGCTGACCTGCTTTCTCTGATGTTTATTGCTGTTAAACACTGAGAGCTGACGGTGAGCAGCCAGTCTCCTGCACAGCAGACAGCGGCCATGTTCACTAACAGACCACATGGGGAAATCTGTTTAATACGTCGCCTGTTTAATACGTCATCCACAAACATAGACCTGCGGGGCGTGTCTCCAGCACAAGGCAGCACCCTACTGTCTTACTGCCCTACTGCATAACGAGTCATTTTTTTAAATATGACTTTTCTAATAGTGGTGTCAGAATATTTAAAAGGTTTTATTGTTATTATTACTTTAACTGCTTTTAAATATAGTAATTATTTTTTCTTATTATTTCATTTCCCCCTCTTATATATTTATAAAGCATAAGGTAAACAGACAGTGACATGAGAATAAAATAAATCACAGAAACATGGACAGTAACAGTAATTAATTCATTATTTATTCATTCATTCATTCAGCTTGTTTTTAGTTATAAACTTAAAATTGGTGAGAGAGTGAGGCACTGGAAGTGGTGCTGGAAGCTTATTTTAAATGAAATGGACCACAGTGCTAATATAATTCATTCATTATCTGTAACCCTTATCCAGTTCAGGGTCGCGGTGGGTCCAGAGCCTACCTGGAATCATTGGGCGCAAGGCAGGAACACACCCTGGAGGGGGCGCCAGTCCTTCACAGGGCGACACACACTCACACATTCACTCACATACTCACCCGAATTGGACTGTAACAGTGACGCTACCTGTTGTTCCACCATTGTCGCCCTTAATTATTTATTGTACTGATTAATTTTTTTAGGCCTTGATTTATTTATTTCAGTGTGGAATTTGCACTTGTATGTTTACTTTATGCGTTATTACGAATTCACTCTTTAAATGTAATGCTGCATATTCTAAACAGGATTGCTCACCAACTTAACCAACGTTTTTGACTGAAAGTGTATAGAAGTAAGAGTAAATATTCTAAAATTCTATAATTTTCTGTTTTCTCCTTAAGAAGCCCCTGGAGATTTCTGAAGATGTGTGTACATTTTTACATTAAAGATAAAAAATAAGCTTGTTTTTAAACATAAACAACTTAAAATCACTTCCGGCATCGCTTCCCTCAAACACCAACTGCACACTTGATTCCTGAGAAGGGAGTAGGCAGCATGTCCTCTGTATTGGGACAGACCCCCGGTGTTTTGGAACTGTACCATCTTCTGTGCGCACACAGGGAGATATTAACAAATAATCACCCCCGGGTTTTACATTCTTATACATTTGACTGGTTATAACAATGTTGAAGGTATATATTGTAACCCTTTAGAGAGTAGGATTAATAATGAGTGGTGTGTTCTCCGATGGTGATATCGCTGTGGTAAATCAGTAAATCCAGGATCTGGGGGCGTTCACTCGGTTCAGAAGCATCTCGGCATTTCACACAAACGAGGCTTTTCCAGTCAGAGCCCTGTTTACACTCCGAGCTCTTCGTGTCTGAAGGACATTCAACAGAAGCTTTGGGGATTTTCGTCTTCTTTGGATTGAAGGGTAAAATCTGGCTCAGTCAATAAATAATTATTTATTTCACAAAGCACACACGATACAGAAAAACACCAAATAAATGCAGCAGATTTATCAGTTTTGTCCCGTATGGAAAATATAGCAGTGTATTTATTGAACAGATTTGGGTTTACACCAGTAACAGCCGTTGTTGCTTATTGCCTCAGGGAGTTAACGTTAAACGACAAACGGCTCTAGTCGTGAGCCGAGTCATACTCACAAACCCAGAGATAACGACATTTATCACATTCAGTTCTCAAATTACCCTCAGTGTTTTGACAGAGACATGTTTGTTGAGGAGAAATCGTCGTGTTTTCGCAGGGACAGAGTGAATGAGCTCAAAGATGGCCTCGTTTCTCAGACTTGGTCGGCTTGGCTCTCTGAAGGTAAAAACAGCTATATTTTCCTTTTTTTTTACGAGTCTCCACTGAGTGTTTGCTCTGGTTTTATAATCGCAGTTGCTGTTTAAATGTTCTTTTCTTTTTAGAGTTTTTACAAAGCTGTGAACAAGAACCCACAGTTAATTGAAGCAGAACTAATTGGAAAAGTAAACAACTCCAACGGTGATTTAGTTCTTTAACATTTTAATAAAACAATGTCTGACAAACTGCACTGAGTCTGAACGAGGAGAACTGCTTAACTACAGTCAAGAGTGAAGTCAGTAAAATAAAATCACTTTCTGAAGACACAGCTAAAAGAGAAAATATCCTGTTTTCACCACAAAAACGTACTGTATTTTGACCATCTGCTTGTTCTTGTTTGGTTTTAAAGTCTGTAGTGTATCCCCATGCTGTAAAGATGTATGTTCATACTGTGTCTTTGGTCTGAGACCTGTTTGGGGAACACTGTACTTTTTTTGCCGGGACAACAACCCAGCACCAATTCTGTTATGGTTCAGAAGTCGGGAAACTAAATCATTTTTTTCCTGGTAAAATGAAAGGTGTTTTTCTTTTTTAATATGTTCATATGTAAAAATAATGTATTATGATTGTGGTACTCGACAGCTTCATGAGTTAATCTTTTCAGTAACACTTTAAATTACAGCCTGTTAGTTACTGGGTGAGTACAGAGTAAGTACCTGTTCAATAAGCCGTAAGATAAAATAAGTACTGAGTTAGTAAAGGGTATGACACTAGAAATATGTGGTTATTATATGTGTGTATCTTACAAACGCTTTACAAATAAGGCATAATTATAGATTACAAAGTAAAATTAAAAATAAGACAGTTTATCCAAGTTTCTATGACTTTTATTTTAAAATTTTTATAAATAAGGAATGCAGCTACTGTTTTTAATTCACTGTGTTTGTAATTATTGATCTTTAACATTATTTACACAGCACCTACAGAGAGGGTCATGGTCAGACTCTAGCAGAGTTTTAGTCTATGTTCATATAATGCCTCTGTACTTATGGGATAAACTGTGTAAAACATCTCTGAAGTGTGTGATGATGATTATTGTGTTAAATCACATCCTGAACCTAATGAGTACAAACCGCAGTGAAACTCCGCTAGAGTCTGTAATGAAAGCGTCTGACCATGACCCTCTCTGTAGGTGCAGTGTAAATAATGTTAAAGATCTATAATTACAAACACAGTGAATTAAAAACAGTAGCTGCATTCCTTATTTATAAAAATAAAAGTCATAGAAACTTGGATAAACTGTCATACTTTTATTTCAATTTTGTATTCTGTAATTATGCTGAACAGTACAATGGATTCTGAACGTAGTTATGTGCCTTATTTGTAAAGCGTTTGTAAGATGCCCAGTAATAAACACATATATTACACTGAGTGGTGGGTCTGGAGCCTACCCAGAATCACTGGGCACAAGGTGGGAACACACCCTGGAGGGGGCGCCAGTCCTTCATAGCCTACTCTAAGATGAAATGATGTATAATTAGTTACTGAACGAAACAAAAATAATTATTAACATGACAAATGAAAGTTGATGTTGAATTTAAATGGTGAATGAAAGTATTTAACGGAGGTGCACATCGGTACAAAGCAAATGTAAAGAGCTGGAAAAACAGAAAGAGTGTTTTGGCTGTACATTTGTGTAGTACATAGAATTGGACACAGTGACCTTGAAGTCGAGGAGTAAACTGTCACGGTGTAATACTTTTAAAATAATCTGTAATTATTTAAAATGAAGTGGATTAAACAATAATGTCAAAATAAGAAACGTTGGTGGTTGTTTATTGATATTATCTTACCTTCCTGTGTTAGGCTCTGCATTTAGAGAGTTGTGGTGCACTGAGGAGAGCTCCAGCCGTTGCGTTCAGTTCAAAATCTGTTAACACCAAGAAGCCCAAAAAGTCCAACAAAGGTAAACTGATTTAACACAATGGTTTGTGTGTTGCTTATTTTATGAAAAAGAAAATTGTTACAGTCATTTGTGAAAATGTGGTACAAGCAACTTTAATTAGGCTGCAGTTTCTCTCTCAATATTTGGACAGTGCATCTTTAATGATCCACTGCAGTGAAAGTCTCCTTTTAAACTTAACATGTCTGTGTGGTAGGTTTCCTCCGGGTGATTGTCTGTGAGGAGTGTGGTGTTTTCTCTCTGTGTCTGCGTGGGTTTTCTCCGGGTGACTGTCTGTGAGGAGTGTGGTGTGTTCTCCCTGTGTCTCTGTGGGTTTCCTCCGGGTGACTGTCTGTGAGGAGTGTGGTGTGTTCTCTCTGTATCTGCGTGGGTTTCCTCGGGTGACTGTCTGTGAGGAGTGTGGTGTGTTTTCTCTGTCTGCGTGGGTTTCCTCCGGGTGACTGTCTGTGAGGAGTGTGGTGTGTTCTCTCTGTGTCTGCGTGGGTTTCCTCCGGGTGACTGTCTGTGAGGAGTGTGGTGTGTTCTCCCTGTGTCTGCGTGGGTTTCCTCCGGGTGACTGTCTGTGAGGAGTGTGGTGTGTTCTCTCTGTATCTGCGTGGGTTTCCTCCGGGTGACTGTCTGTGAGGAGTGTGGTGTTTTCTCTCTGTGTCTGCGTGGGTTTCCTCCAGGTGACTGTCTGTGAGGAGTGTGGTGTGTTCTCTCTGTGTCTGCGTGGCGTTTTCTCCGGGTGACTGTCTGTGAGGAGTGTGGTGTGTTCTCCCTGTGTCTGCGTAGGTTTCCTCCGGGTGACTGTCTGTGAGGAGTGTGGTATGTTCTCCCTGTGTCTGCGTGGGTTTCCTCCGGGTGCTCCGCTTTCCTCCCACGCTCCAAAAACACACGTTGGTAGGTGGATTGGAGACTTAAAAGTGTCCATAGGTGTGAGTGTGTGAGTGAATGTGTGAGTGTGTGTCGCCCTGTGAATGCCTGCCGTCCCCACCCCGCCTTGTGCCCAGTGATTCTGGGTAGATTCCGGACCTACCGCCGGCCTGAACTGGATAAGGGTTACAGACAATGAATGAATGAATGAATCAATGATGGAATTAAGATGCTACATGACTAAAGTGAATTGAACATTAGAAACACAACAATGGAAAGAAACAAAAGGTACAAATGTGATGGTGTCTTTACTTGTACCATCAGAATGACCTTCAGGAAACTTCAGCAGCTACGTTATCACAGACCTGTATAGAGCTTTAGAAAGAGAAGAAACAAGTACTAATTTAGGAACAAAACTTGGAATGCATTGGTGTATGTGAAGAAAAGTTTTTCTTGCTGAATCAATAGAAATGATTGTGTGCTGGTACAAATATTTGATCATTTTGGTTTGTTTAATGACATGACTTTTATATTATTCTCTGTCATATTCATATGCTTTATTTCACACTATTTCACATTCTATGTTACAGCCAATGTGTACAGCTATGTGTAGCCAGTAAAGCTACAATATTTTTTCCCTCCACAATTAACACTTTACCCTCAGCCAAGATGATGTTCAATGTTTATTTTTATTTCTTTTGGATTTAACAAAGAACTGCCTTCTTTTTTTGCTGTCTAACATTTATGTTTGGAATTTATTCAGTCCACTTATAGTTTGTGATGTGGCTAATAATTTAACCAATGTCTTTTGTATTCATTCTGATTTCTTTAAACTTTGAGAAGTAGATTGTGAAACAGGTTCATCATGTTCTTGCTAAGCAGATTTTTCCACACATGTATAAACAGTATTGAGAAGGTATGCATTACCCAGCCTGGTTTTATATGGTTCATGGGATTGAACAATCGTTGTTGAGTAAGGTTATGTATGTCTGTGAATTCATGGTGATCATTTCACGATGCCTCAGTCTTTAGCAATTTTACATATGTTCTTAATAAGAAACTTAGTTAACCTGAATCTATTACTTTCCGTCAAAATCAATTTGTTCACCCAGTTTCCAGTCCAAAAGCATCATAACTGCATTACTCATGTTTCCTCAGCATATCCCTTATATCTTGTTTGAATATGTGCCAGGAATTAATGTTAACCTCATCACATTTTGCTCATGGTACTGGGTAATGACTTGGTTTTAGTGGTTTTCAGGGATTCTGTCAGGTCAGATACCTCAGGATATGAACGAAATAAATATCTTTGTATATTTACCTTCCTTCCCTTCCGTCCTAGAAAAGTCAGCTCCAAAAACATACTTTGATATAGGAAAACTTGTCCAACACAAATCCTATGTGGAATTCCCCAAGAAGACTGCAGCTACCACCATGGCTGCTGCTGCAGAAGTTACACCTGCTGTTGCCACCCCAGCGTCTGAGCCAGTTGCCGAAGCTGCTGCAGCAGTACACGCTCCAGCTGTTGAAGCATCTGCTGCCGTTGCTGAAGTTGTCATGGCCCCTACAGCTGAATCTGCAGCTACGGTAATGGAAACTGCGCCTGTTGCAGAACCAGTTGTCCAAGTTGCTGCCACTACATCTGTTTTTGAAATTGCCCCTCCTACACCTGTAGCAGAAGAGGCATTTGAAGCAACTGCAACTAAAGTTGAAGTGAGTACCTCTACAGCTGATGCTGCAGCTCCTCCTGCTCCTGAACTTGTAGCCGAAGAAGCTCCTCTTGCATTTGAACCTGTAGCCGAAGCAGCTCCTCTTGCATTTGAACCTGTAGCCGAAGCAGCTCCTCCTGCAGTTGAAGCTGTAGCCGAAGCAGCTCCTCCTGCAGTTGAACCTGTAGCCGAAGCAGCTCCTCCTGCAGTTGAACCTGTAGCCGAAGCAGCTCCTCCTGCAGTTGAAGCTGTAGCCGAAGCAGCTCCTCTTGCAGTTGAACCTGTAGCCGAAGCAGCTCCTCTTGCAGTTGAACCTGTAGCCGAAGCAGCTCCTCTTGCAGTTGAACCTGTAGCCGAAGCAGCTCCTCCTGCAGCTGAACCTGTAGCCGAAGCAGCTCCTCCTGCAGCTGAACCTGTAGCCGAAGCAGCTCCTCCTGCAGTTGAACCTGTAGCCGAAGCAGCTCCTCCTGCAGTTGAACCTGTAGCCGAAGTATCTCCTCCTGCAGCTGAACCTGTAGCGGAAGCAGCTCCTCCTGCAGTTGAACCGGTATCCGAAGCAGCTCCTGCTGCACCAGAACCTGTAGCCGAAGCAGCTCCACCTGTAGCCGAAGCAGCTCCACCTGTAGCTGAAGCAGCTCCTCCTGCGGCTGAACCTGTAACCGAAGCAGCTCCTCCTGCAGCTGAACCTGTAGCTGAAGCAGCTCCTTTAGAAGATGCCCCTGAAGCTGCAGAAGGGGAGCCTGAAGCAGTTGCAGAGGCAGTGGTTGAGGCAGTTATAGAAGCTGCTGCTGAAGTGGTAACTGAAGTCATAGCTGAAACTGTACCCACTGAGGCCATTGCAGAAGTGGTGGAGGCCATGGCTGAAGCTGTAGCTGAAGTTGTTGTTGAAGCTGCGGCTGAAGCTGTGTCTGAAGCAGCTCCTACAGACGAGCAGGTAGACGGGGCAGCCGTGATCGCAGATGCTGCCGAAGCTCCTATTGAAGTTGTGGAAGCGCCTGAGGGTACAACACCCACCCCCTTTTAACCCCTCTTCTATCTACTTTTTGAAAGTCTTGACAGCTCATTTTTGTCATGTTTATTTATGGATTTATTGATGCTTTATACTACTCTGTTGACTATCCTTTAATAACAGGGCTGCACAGTATTTTTCTATTAGCTCATCATAACATTATAGATGTTTGTAGTCTGTAACACAATCTTTAGACATACTAGTTCAACCCAGGGTCCAGCATCACTGCAGCCATGTAGACTCAAGCCACTTGAATTGGGCTGCGATCACAATCCAAGTTGTGACATAGACAGTTGCTCATTTTCCCCAAAAGTTCAAATGTCATTGTTTAATCAGGATGCTAAACACAGTGCAGCTATGAATTGCTTATGTGTCTAAATAAGAATTTCTGCTTCACCAATGGACTTTTCCAACAATGGACAGAGCTTCTGTCTGCGTCCTGCCTTGGATCATGAGCACAGCCCAGTCACTTCCACTAATGTTCTCCTCCTGTGTTCCTCCCATCATGCCTTTACATTTGTTGATGAGCTTCCGCATTTCTGGTGATTGCTTATGGCTCTTTTTTCCCCCACATCAAAATAAGAGCTTGTATTAATGCCATGTTATTAGCTTGCAATGCATCATTGGTCGCCATCTTGCATCACGTTTTTGATTTGCATTCATCTGCTTTGTATTTGTTTCTCTGCTCCTCGTAGAATTCTGCTAGATTCTAGTGCTTTGCAAAAAGGCGAATTTAATTGAGTTTTTAAATATCTGCATAATTCAATTCTTAGGATGTAACGGGGTCATTCACAGTAGTTCAATATGGCGTGATCATTGTAGAGATATTTAATTGGATCCAGCTGTTTTTCTTAAAGAACCTAAGCTATTTTGACATTGTGAGCCATAGATAAACTTGTCTTTGCTTTCCTTGAGTGTTTGTATAAGTTTATTGAAGGCGATAAACCTGTCTTCTCAGTGTTGTATGTGGTGCTCACACTGTTAACAGTTTGCTTGGGTGCTTTTATAACTCAACATAATGTGTTTTAGATCAAAACCATATTTCAAAACTGTTCTAAGATGATGCCTCATTCAAGAAGGAGTCTATCCTTTTAAACACATCATGCTTCGGACGTCAGGTTCCATCTTTTAACTCCATTTGTGAACAGTTCTGACTCTGTGTTTCTTCAGAATCGAGTACACCACAACACTGTGAATGACTTCTCACATCTAACAATGTAATTACGGTAGAACTTTGGAAAATTCCTAGAATTTCCTTTTAACCGCAACTTCTTTATTTTCCTCTTTCTGTTTTTTTTCTTTACTTTTACAGTTCTTTTCTCCACGTATGCATCCATTTAACAATTTTATAATAATTTTAATATTGTTATTGTATATTTTTTATAATGTAAAGTGTAATGCTAAACACCTTATTTGCTTTTCCTTGTATTTGGAAATTCCAAAGTTGAACTTTGTCAAAGTGCTGTTGACTTTTCTTTTTTTAATTCTAATGTTAAGGTTAAGGTGGCACTGAGGTCACTGTTGTACAAGCTCAACGTGTTTCTCGTAGTTTTACCTTGAATCGGATGCTACAGTATGAGTATGAATTTAAAGTGTTTTGATTTTAGGTTATGACTTCATACTCATCGTCTTTTCCTCCTTTGCTCACACTCTCTCCCAAACACTTGTGCCTGTACCTCACTGTTCTTTCCCGGGAGTTGCATGATGTAACCAGTATTTAAGCCTCTTTCCCTCTGTATGGTGGTGTATGTGTGAAGATGGATAAGAAAAGGTTTACTTTTCCTCCCCCACTTTGTCAAGGTGGTGAATGATACACTTTGTGAGTCTGAGTTTGCACTCTGGTTGCTGTGTATGAAAAACAGTTTATGTCAAATTCAAAGGGATTTTGCTAAATGCACTTTTTAAAAAAAGCAGGGACCAATGCACACATCACTGATAAACAGCAAGTTTGTTTTCTTCTATATCCAGCTGCTTCAGTTTGTCTTCCTGTAGATGTAGGTAAAGCTTACTGTTACTCACCGTATGAATTGCCCATGATTCCCCAACAGCTTCACAGCATGAACCTCACTGTAAAGTGACAGTTTAACCTGAATCTGAAAAAATATATGCAGCATTTGGGGAATCAGGCCATTGTTATTCACTCAGCCTTTTAGCTTCCCAGGCAAGTAACTCCCCTTGTGTATCTATTACTTATTTGTGCTGTCAGTTTCAGTCTTCTGAAAAGGGTATTTATCAAAGAAAATGAATACTTCTTCATTTGAATCATGCCCTTTGTGTAAATGAATTGTTAGTAATTGTATTTTTTTTCTTTTGACTGTCAGCTGGTTTGGACCCCATTCAGAAACTCTTCCTGGATGCTATCCATGAATATTCCTCGCACAGCCGGTAAGTCTTCCTTAACACAAGTGTGAATTAGGACTGGGGTTCACAGTTCAGTTTTCTGATCATAAACGTAATAGATAGATAGATAGATAGATAGATAGATAGATACTTTATTGATCCCCAGGGGAAATTAAAGGTCTCAGTAGCTTACAGACTTAGACATCACGTACACAAATCACTAAACAGCAATGGACTAATAGAGTTTTAAAAAAAAAAAAAAAAAATCAAATACCCAAGAAGCTGACAGTGTGCTTAAGAATAATCAATCAATCAATCAATCGTCAGAGTAATCAAACATAGCCTGGCAAGAATCTGTGATACTGTGAGCAGCTGGGGATGATCTCTTTTGTGCAGCATATGATTTAAAATTTGAAAAGGTGTGGATAATGCAATGGGTATGGAATGTGCAATATAAGTACAGTGCAATAACAGTGCAGTTTCAGAATTAGAAATAAATATATTAAATAAAATAGTGCAAGGCAATTTAGTGCAATGTACCTGTATTAAGTATACACCTACTATTGTAGCTGTCAGATTAAGGTACACATGAGGTAGATGAGTTGGTTGACTTGTCCAGTGGTTGACCTGTCTATTGTCCAGTTAGGTACACATGTGCAATATGGAGGAGGTGGAGGTGGTGGTGGTGTTGGATGGACAGACAGACTATGCAGAGAAGTCCAACTCTCCTCTCCCCTTTAGTGAAGCATTGAACAGCTCAATAGCCCTGGGGACAAATGACTTCCTCAGTCTGTCAGTTGAGCCTGGCAGTGAGCGAAGTCTCCAGCTGATCAAGCTCTTCTGCTTGGTTATGATACTGTGGAGTGGATGGCACTCATTGTCCAAGATGCTAATCAGTTTGTTCAGGGTCCTCTTGTTTGATATGGAAGTGATGCACTCCAGTTCAGCCCCCACCACAGAGCCAGCTTTCTTAACCAGCCTGTCTAGTCGCCCAGCATCCCTCTTCTTTATGCTTCCTCCCCAGCATACCACAGCATAAAAGAGGACACTGGCAACAACAGTCTGGTAAAACATCCTGAGGAGCTTACTGCAGACATTGAAGGACCCCAACCTCCTCAGGAAGTACAGCCTGCTCTGCCCTTTCTTGTAGAGTGCTTCAGTGTTGGCTGACCAGTCCAGTTTATTGTTTAGGTGTAAGCCCAGATACTTATAGGTGTCCACCACCTCCACGTCGACCCCATCAATGGTGACTGGTAGCAGGACAGGCTTTGACCTGCGGAAGTCCACCACCATCTCCTTGGTCTTTGAAGTGTTCAGTTGGAGGTGGTTCAGTTTGCACCATTGCACAAAGACCTCCACCAGGCTCCTGTACTCCTCCTCCTGCTCGTTCCTGATACACCCCACAATTGCAGTATCATCAGAGAACTTCTGCATGTGGCACGACTCAGTGTTGTAGCAGAAGTCAGATGTGTACAGGGTGAACAGGACTGGTGAGAGCACAGTACCTTGTGGAGCTCCTGTGCTGCAGATCATGGTGTCGGAGAGACAGTTCTTCAATCTCACGTACTGTGGCCGCTCTAACAGATAATCTGTAATCCAGGTTACCAGGTGAGCGTCCACACCCATCTGTTGGAGCTTGTCTCCCAGTCTGAGAGGTTGGATGGTGTTGAAAGCGCTTGAGAAGTCAAAGAACATGATTCTCACAGCACTGTTCCCCTTGTCCAGGTGTGAATGTGTCCTGTGTAGGAGATAAGTGATGGCATCCTCCACGCCCACTTTCTCCTGGTATGCAAACTGTAGTGGGTCCAGTGCATGGCGTACCTGGGGTCTCAGTATGCATAAGACCAGTCTCTCCATTGTCTTCATCACATGTGATGTTAGAGCCACAGGCCTGTAGTCGTTAAATTCACTCGGGTGTGGCTTCTTAGGGACAGGGGTGAGACATGATGTCTTCCACAGTGTTGGAACTCGACCAAGACGGAGACTCAGGTTGAAGATGTGCTTCAGTGGCTCACCCAGTTCAGCAGCACAGGCCTTGAGCAGCCTTGGACACAGTCTGTCTGGCCCGGCAGCCTTACCAGGTTGTAGTCTCCTCAGCTGTCCTCTGACCTGATCAGCCGTGACGATGGGGGGAAGGGGGATGGGGGCAGGGGAGGTGATTGCCTCGGGGGGTAGTTGGATGGCTGGAGACTGATGGCTGTTGACTGCAGCCGTTGACACCGTGTGGGGGAGAGGTGTGATAGCATGTGATGGGGGTCGCCTAGAGTGTGAAGGAGGTGTTGGTTGGTCGGGCAAGCACACAAGAGCAGTGTCCGAGTCAGTAAGGGGTGGCTGGCATACCACTGCCATCGGAGCTGGATCCGGATCAGGGCGGTCAAACCTGCAGTAGAACTGGTTCAGCTGATTCGCCATGTCCAGATCCCCCTCCACAGAACTGCTGCTCTTTTTGAGGCCAGTGATGGTCTTCATACCATCCCAAACCTCCCTCATGTTGTTCTCCTGCAGCTTCTGTTCCACCTTCTTTCTGTAGTCCTCCTTAGCCTCTTTCAGCTTAACTTTGAGTTCCCCTTGTACGCGCCTCAGCTCTGCCATGTCTCCCTCTCTAAACGCCTTTTTCTTCCTATTGAGAAGGGCCTTGA